>NC_056747.1:783359112-783409112 GCF_019279795.1 Protopterus annectens
TATAAAATTTTATATCCATATATGTATATCCATATATGTATATCCATATATGTATATCCATATATGTATATCCATATATGTATATATATATATATATATATATATATATATATATATATATATATATATAATCCACTAATGCCTCACTCAGAGCTAGTCAATGTCCAAGTAGGGTTTAGTATTAAATGCCTTCACCAGGTCTAACTTAGCAGCATGCACTATTTAACCCTCATCCATTCTTGCTGACCCTCTCATCTATGTTAACGAGGTTAAGTAGGCATGACTTTCCCATAAAGCCAAACGCTGGTCCAGTGCTGCTGGTTGCCAGTGTCATTGTTTCTATGGCTTTGCATATGAGACTTGATGGTTCTGTGAGTTGGTTTAGGGTCCTCTTATTGGAGAATGACTGCTGTGGTCCTCTGTTCCCTTGGAGCATGGCCTGTTTCAAGGCTGTAGTTGAACAGCACCTCCATTGGTTCTGATAAATTGAACTGTCCTGGAGGGAACTGGGGCTATTGTCAGGATCAATAGAGAATGAATTTCGCAAGTGGCACCAGCATCTAGTCCCTGCCAGTAGGTGGAGGAAATGTGTTGTAGAGGATTTTACCTAGTAGATCTTGGAGTGGGGGGGGGGTGAAGGTGGGGGGGGTGAAGGTGAGGTGGAACTCATCAGCTAGTACACTTGCTATGTCACCCTCATTGAAGGTAATACCAGTCGTTTAAAGTTTAGTACATTGCTGTACGTCTCCTTTAAGGCTCCTGACATAACTGAAGAAGGCCGCCTGATTGAACTTTGCCTCTGTGACTGTCCTGACCTTGCTGGACTTCATTAAAATCCTAATCTCCCTAGTTTGTATAAGAGATCACTTGTCTTTAAGGGAGTTGCTGTTCCTAATTTTGACCCAAGTTTTTATTATGTGCCCTGTTTAGGTGAAGAGACTACCAGTGGTGGTGGTTTAGTGTTTTTTGTTCATTTCTGATAGGTATGGCATCTTCTATGAAGCCACTCGCGTTTGAATAATTCTGCATAGGTAGTGGTCTCTGGGTGAGGGGAAGCCCTGAATTTTGGCACTCAATTAAGATGTAGTTGCCTAGGAATAGTTTCTATTAGTGATTTAGCTGGATTTTCCGGGGTAATTTTTACTTCAAAAGGAGATATCTTTCTGATTCGTCCTCTGTAGTAAGGTTGTGATATTGGGGGGGGGGTGCTACTTTTGGCCCCAGTCTGTGCTGCTGTTCATGTAGGTGTGTAGAAGGCAGTGTTGCCTTGCACTGCTGGAGTGCTTTCAATGGTTTTAAACAAGTCTGTCATGGCACAAATGTCTGTCCTCCATATTGAGGGTAGCTTGAAGGCTGTGGATATTCTCAATACTCCTAGAATTGAGCAGTAACAACCTTAAGATTGCTTGTAGACTTCATTGTCTGTAGTTTTGTCTTTTTTGGCACTGCCTAAAGGGCTCGGGGGGGGGGGTGAGTGGGGCTGGATAAAGTTTTGTCAATATCTGAAAACATGGGGAAGGGATGCATGTAGCCCATCCCTGACAAAGCCGTGTGGTCTCTTGATATCATCCAGTCCTGACAGATACTGGATTCCACTGGAATGATACCCAGAATAAAACAATTAAAATCCATTTGTTTGTTCATACTGTGGCGTCATTCCTGGTGAAGGTAGAATGCCTCAATGCAAGGCTCCTTTCTGTCTGGCACACCTGAAGATTAATGGTTTCTCGTCGTATCGTTCGGTGAGGTATGTCTCTGGTCACTTACACTGAAATGTACTAGGGTAGAATCATATTGATATAATCATATTGGTACCTGGGGTGCAGTGACTTGAGTCTGCATTATATTGTGGATCCTGGCTCCAGATAGGTGAGCAAGTTATTTCATATAACCTGGTGAGTGTGGTATCTGTGTAATGCCAATGGAGTTAGACTAGTACTGGGTGAACTGTATGCTTACCTTATGGGCTTTGCTCTTGGGGAACATTGGCTGTAGGCTTGAGACATTTGATCATACTTTGGGTGTACGTCATTGCTGAGGAGCACTGTTGCAATCAGATGGTTTTGGAGGTCTTTGAGATTTGGAGGTCTCTGAGATTTGGAAACGTTTCTTTAAGTGCCTCAGCTTAAAGATCCGTGTGTGGTAAAGTGGTGTATGTGAGGGATTTAGTGTGGGTATTTCTAACAGCCTTGATGGTATGCAAGATTGTTTGCCTCCATGGATTGTGTATTTGTATGTCTTTCGTATCGTTTTCTTTTGTGAATAAACAAATCTGAGAAAATTGATAAATTGGTAGATTTGGGCATAATAAAGCAAACTGGCCAGAGACATTTGAAAACTGGATATCAATGTCTGATTGTCATAGGGTGGGATGTTTAGGATTTAAGATTTGGTTTTATGAGGAGTCTGCTATGGTAGTTCTGGTTTCAAGGGCAAGACCTGTACATTGCGTAGTATGTGGTAATGTTCGATGTGCAGGCTAGCTATTCTAAGCTCAGTTCTTTATATTGCCACATTAACAGGTTTCAGACCTAACCAACTTTATTGGGAAATGTTACTGTTTAGGCACTTGCTACTGTACAGTTACAGATGACCACTGCTGCTTGGTGGGAAGCTCTGCAAAAACTTGCCTGTTTTTATAGTAGTAGAAATAGAAAAGGCCAGCTCCTATGCCCTGTAGCCAATAAACAACCACATTTTGAGATTCCAGGAGTGCTCCCCAAACTCAGAAACTAGATAAACAGTCTGTGCCCCAAAGTGCAAAAGCAGATCTCAACAGCAAGCTAGGAAACCAATAAGCCCCTAGCTAATTTGCCCTTCAGCAATGCAATTTAGGAGACAAACTGAACTAGAGAAGCAACAGAGAAGACCAAGTGCCAGTTTCTAATGGTCATTGAAGTCTTCAGTCAGAGTAATGTTTTGAGGCCTGTTTTCTAGCAATAATTAGTTTCTCTGATTCTGGCAAACTTATAAACTGATCAATGATTTGATGCTATGCTTTAGTTCTCAGTTTGTGCCCTGGGGAATGGCAATAACTGGCTTAGGTGTACCATGGCTCAGGCAAATGTCTATTTTTGTAATAGAAATATTTGTCTGAACTGCAAATCGGTTTCTGAAATCTAGCCACAAGCTGGTCCACACTTATTAGAAGCTAAGGGCTTCATTCTCACTCTTCTCAAGGACGTGTGTGTCTGTCTGTGTGTCTGTCTCTGTGTGTCTGTCTGTCTGTGTGTCTGTCTGTCTGTGTGTCTGTCTGTCTGTGTGTCTGTCTGTCTGTGTGTCTGTCTGTGTGTCTCTGTCTGTGTGTCTCTGTCTGTGCGGCCCCCTGTGTGTGTCTGCCTCTGTGTGTGTCTCTGTAATCTGTGTGTGTCTCTGCCTGTGTGTGTCTGCCTGTGTGTGTCTGTCTGTGTGTGTGTCTGTCTGTGTGTGTCTCTGTCTGTGTGTGTCTCTGTCTGTGTGTGTCTCTGTCTCTCTCTGTCTCTCTGTCTGTCTCTGTCTCTCTGTCTGTCTCTGTCTGTCTGTCTGTCTCTGTCTGTCTGTCTGTGTGTCTGTCTGTCTGTGTGTCTGTCTGTCTGTGTGTCTGTCTGTCTGTCCATTTTTGAATCCAAAAACGGAGGCCAGCACCAACAGTGATACCAGAGTTTATTGCAAAATACGGACTGAAAATAAACTGGTTTTCTGCAGTTTTGCCTTCATCAGCGAGTACCATTTTGATTATGTAACAGTCTTTATATACATCCAGCACTATGTCCCAATCAAGTAATTTAGAGACTGTGATATCAAGAAAACAGTAATAACAAAAACTGACCATGCCTCTCTAGTATATGAATGGTCTAATTTGTGTGTTTTTTTTTCTTTTTCTTTTCTTTTTTACTCTTACCGATTATAAGTGGTTATAAGACTGGGGGGGGGGGTGAAGCTGCTAGACAATCCACATCCTTTATCATTCAAAATACTATGCCACCCTAACTTGTTCAGTCTATCACCCACTATCTTGTCAATAATACAAAAATGAAATTTTTTTGTTTTGTGATCACATATGCTTGTAAAGAGCATTGGTCATTCGTTTGTTTCGAATATCAGATGTTCATACATTCATATTCTAAAAGGTCTAGATGTTTGCTCAACATAAGGAAGAACAAGAACATGTGGCCAAATAGACCACCCAATCTGTTCCACAATTTTTAAAATACATAATCCTGTGGACCATTTGGGTATTTTTGCTAGAAAACTCCTTAGATTTGGGCATGTATCTATAAAAGGAGCAGTGTCCACAAGAAAATGACCCAAGGAACATGTTCCCTGTAATTTAGTTGTTCCAAAGAGTAATTTCCACCCTTCGATTTGTAATGATTAAAATGAGACCCTAGTTTGTCCCTTACGATATGAAAACTTGTATCTATAAGGAGACTTGATAGTTCTTGATTTGCCATGAGAATATTCCAGTTTTTCTTAACATTTCTGATGGCATGAATGTTCCTACCATAGGTAGTGACAAATTGAATACTATCCCCTGAGGTACACTTTTTTCTTTATATTGCACTAATTCTGGCCTGTTTTGTCCACTAGCCCAGTTACTGGCAGAAATTATAGTTCCTGGTTTATAGCCCCTAGCTCTGAATCTATGTATTAAATCAGTCTTGTGATCATAGTCTTCATTGGAGGAGCATATTTTGAGGCGTAAGAATTGACTTGGGAATATTTCTTACAATATGATCAGGGTGTAAGCTAATTGCCTGTAAATAGCTGTTATATTTTGGATATTTGCGGAAGACCTGGGTCGACAGAGTATGATCTACATTTCTACAAATTTTAACATCAAGAAAATGAATTTCTTGGTGATGCATGTTGAGCGTATATTCAATACCCTACTTGTTTTTGTTGAGGTATTGAACAAATTCTAAAAGATATTCTGTCTGCCCAACCATCCAACAGTCCAGGTACCACCGCCAAATGTTCATCTCCCCTGAAACATATTGTCTTGTCATATATAATTCCTCAAAATAACCCTTAAAAAGATCTGCATATATGGGGGCAAAAGATGCCCCCGTAGCCATTCCATGGACTTGCCAGTAACTTTCTTGCTGGAAATAGAACACGTTCTTCGTTGGGACATGCTCTGCCATACAAATAAGTACAGTGAATTCTGGTGGATAGATTGGAGCCAATATTCTAGAGCCTCCAGCCCAGTGTGAAATATTAGTATAAAAGCTGTGACATCCAATGTACACATTATCGAGTCTGGTTCCAATTGGGTGTCACGATTCTCAAATTCTGTCGTATCTATGATCCTGGATCTGACCATACTCAGAAGTTGCTTGTAGGCATTTAGTAAGGAATCCTGATGGTAAGCGAGTCAATACCAGATATTGATCTTCCAGGTGTGTTGCAAATTCTAATGGATTTTAGGTAACTGTATCTGTTTCTGGGGATCCTCAACTGTAAGATGTTTTAGAACTGATGTACTAATCCCCTCCTCGGCTGCCAGCTTCAAAAGGACTCAATCTCCTTTTTGAATTGTCTGGTTAGGTCTAGAGGCATTGGCATATAATGTATCCCATTCTGGAGTTGTCTATGGGCCTCTGATAAGTAATCCAGAACTACAACTGCATCTCATTTGTCGGCAGGAATAATGACTACATCAGGATTGTTTAATTCCCTAAGGGCTTGTTGCACTCCAGACAAGTTGTGACCCAACATCCAGGATTCATAACCATGAAAATGTACATCTTTGAGAACAGATTGTTGAAATATGGAAACATTTATCCATAGGGTGCTGAAAAGTAGATTTTTTAAAATGAATCACATGCGAGTCACCCTGTTGACCAAAATGTGTTTTAAATTGAACAGTCTGCAAAATGACAAAACATCTTTCACAATACTGTCTTTATGAACATAGAAACCAGGAACATATGTTAATCCCTTAAGTAGTTTAATGGCGGTTTCAGATAGTGTTGAGAGGAAATGTTGAGTACATTTGAGCATTCTGCTATTTGGGAATTATTTGTAACAATGTTTTCTCCCACTCCTGTTTCCTAGGCCTAAAAGGGTGGTCAGCATTTTTCTGTTTGTTGTGGGCTGGGGACTCCTGGGTGAGCCCATACTCTGTTTCAGTAACAGGATTCCTCCCCTGAAGTGCTGCTTTAATCATTTTTGGGTTTCTTTAAAATGCATCTAGGTCTCTTCCTTCTGGGTCTAGTCCCCCTATAATCCCCATCAGAAAAAGTAACATTCTTTTTAATACCAAGAGTTTTACCCTGTTCATAATCTGTCAAATCCCTTTGAAATTTGTGTAGTTTCTTCGCAAGTTTTTCTCAAGTCTTTGGATAGTTTATGAAGACATTCTTGGTATAGTGTCTCATGTCTTGATTTCCTCAAATACGTTTGGTTTCTATGATGGTCTGAACTGACCGTTCACAAAAGGACAGTATTTTAACAAATGACATGGTTGCATGTTGCTGTGCTTGTGCCCATTCCTCATATAGCTTATCATTCGGATTACTGACATGGTTGTGACCGGATTCTCAGGCCCCTTGGAGTTGTATTTTTAGCTTGATAGGCCTTAAATTGTTTAAGGTGCCAAACTGAACTACGTAAATTGGTCATGCTTTTAGTCAGTTTTATAAAAAGATTCTTACATAGGTCATTTGGATCCCAAAGATCTCCAGTAGTGATACCACCATTATTTTGAACCCCAAACACTTTGGTCATTTTTATCTGCAGATAGACCTTGCAGTATAGTGACTAATTCCATGGTAGGGATCTGTCTAACAATACTTGGTACAGGAGAAAAAAATTGGGTATATAGAATATAGATGCCTTAGGCTAGCAAATCAGTTTGGATGAGTAGGGTACACGGGGGGGGGGGGGGGGGGTCGTCTATCCCAATTGTCAGTTTTTAGCTCCCAAAAAATGTCAAAATTATTTAGGAGAATGACACCTACATTATTGCTATACTTGAAAATGATGTCAAACGGGGAGAATACTATACAACTACAGTATAAAGAATAATGCTTCTCAAAAAAAAAATGTGTAGAAAAATGTTGCAGTATGCCATCCATTGATTCAAAAAGGAGGTTGATTCCTTTTTGAAGCTGGCAGCTGAGGAAGGGTATTAGTACACAAGTTCTAAAACACCTTACAGTTGAGGATCCCGAGAAACAGATACTCTATTTGTTACCTAAAATCCATAAAAATTTGCAAAAACCACCTGGAAGACCAATAGTATCTGGTATGGGCTCGCTTACAGAACCCCCATCAGGATTCCTTACTAAATACCTATAGCCCCTTCTGACTATGGTCAGATCCAGGATCAAAGATACAACAATTTCTGAGGATCCTAAGTGACGCCCAATTAGAACCAGATTGGATAATGTGTACATTGAATGTCACGGCTTTATATACCAATATTCCACACTGGGCTGGGGGCTCTAGAATATTGGCTCAAAGCAGACCTATCAACCAGGCTTCAACACTCTACTTATTGAATTGGCAGAGCATGTCCTAAAAAAGAATGTGTTCTTTTTCCAACAAGAATGTTACTGGCAAGTCCTTGGAATGGCTATGGCGTCATCTTTTGCCCCCATATATGCGGATCTTTTTATGGACTATTTTGAGAAATTCCTTCTATATGACAATTCACAAATTTTTCAGGGGGTGATGGAAATTTGGCAGCGGTACCTGTACGACTGTTGGATTGTTTAGCGGACGGACACGATCTTTTAGAATTTGTTCAATACCTCAACGAAAACAAGTGGGGTATTGAATTTACGCTCAACATGCATCACAAAGAAATTTAATTTTCTTGATGTTAAAATTTGTAGAAATGATCATACTCTGTCAACCCAGGTCTTCGGTAAATATCCAGAGTAGAACAGCTTTTTACAGGCAACTAGCTTTACACCCTGATCATATTATAAGGAATATTCCCAAGTCAATTCCCATGCATCAAAAGAATATGCTCCTCCAATGTTGACTGAATATCACAAGACTGATTTTAATACATAGATTCAGAGCTAGGGGCTATAAACCAGGAACTATCCTTTCAGCCAGTAGCTGGGCTAGTGGACAAGACAGGTCAGAATTACTGTAATATAAAGAAAAACTTGTACCTCAGGGGATAGTATTCGATTTGTCACCTACCTATAGTAAGAACATTCATGCAATCAAATTTTAATAAAAATTGGAATATTCTCAAGGCAAATAAAGAATTATCAAGTCTCCTTATGGATAGATGCAAGTTTTCATATTGTAAGGGATTAACACTGGGGTCTCATTTTAATCGCTACAAATCAAAGGGTGGAAATCACTCTTTGGAACAACTAACTATTACAGGGGACATGTTGGTTGGGTCATCTTGTGGACACTGCAACTTTTGTAGATACATGCGCAAGTCCTAAGGAGTTTTCTAGCAAAAATACCCCAATGGTCCACAGGATTAAGCATTTTTGCAAATTGTGGAACAGACTGGGTGGTCTATTTGACCACATGTTCCTGTTCATCCTTTTATGTTGGGCAAACGTCTAGACCTTTTAGAATATGAATGTCTGATCATCTAAGTAATATTCTAAACAAACTAATGACCAATGCTCATTACAAACATGTATGTGATCACAAATCGGCAATATTTCATTTTTGTATTGAGAAAATAGTGGGCGATAGACTCAGCAAGTTAGGGTGGCATAGTATTTTGAATGATAAAGAATGTGGATTATTAGGCTAGGAGCTCTTTTTTTCCCTGGCCTTAAAGACCACTTATAATTGGTATAATGAGTAAAAAATCACAAATTAGACCATTCATTTACTAAGGAGGCGTTCTCAGTTTTTTAGTTTTCTTTATCACTCTAAATTGATTGGGACATAGTGCTGGATGTATATAAAGACTGTTACATAATCAAAATGGTATTTACTGATTAAGGCAAAACTGCCGAAACCAGTTTGATTCAATACTTTTGGAATAAACTTTGGTATCACTCTTGGTGCTGGCCTCCTTGTTTTGGATTTGGAATTTGCTTTTTGGCCGGTTGCATCTGCCTTGCATGCGGAGTTTGTTTGGGTTTGGCCTTTTTTTAACCTTTTTTTCAGTTTTTTCTGTGAGGAAATATCTTGTATATTTGTATATTGTGTGCATTCTTTGTACTTTGCCTTGAGTGTTGCTGATTTCTGTAACTTGCAGTATTTTTGCATCCTTGGAATGAGCTTTCTTTTATAGGTCTTGTATGGATAAAGATAAAAGATTTGTGCAGGCACAAAATACTCCCAAGATTTATTGCATTGGGCGTTTGGGGGTGTGGGCCAGTTGGCTTAGGAATGCACTATTTGTTCTACCTTTTGGTCTGACAGTTTTATTGGACAGGAAAACCATTTAGTTGAAGGGTTTTGCGTTCCTGGATGCAGAGTCCTCAATCTAATAAGTCTTCACACTAACCAAAATCTATGGCCACGTAGTCAAGGAAGGGACTGGTAGACTACTTGGTAACTTCAGTGACGGAAATGCAAAGGTTAGATGTCCTTATGGCTAGTGACATGGCCTATACTGTACTCTTCCACTGTGTTAAAAGCTTATAGACTAGATTCTAGTGCAGGATGCTTGCTTCAAAAGACCTACGAGGCAGGCTTTGTCCAAGGGGGAAATGCAGTGGATCCTTTCTTTGCCTCCTTCCACATTAAGATCCTTCAGGTCCTAGAGTATGTCAAAGGTTGACTTGAATCTCTTGAAGTTTCTTCATATGTGTTTACTAGGCTAACAACCACAAAAGCCTTTTTAAGCCTAACCATGCATCCCAAATCTCTGACAAGTTCCGATGCCCTTTAAGTGTAAGTATGGGCCTGGGAGATTTACAGGTTACCCGTGTCCATGAGACATGGGTGCCAAACCAGGGATGAAATTCAAGTTTCCCATCCAGTTGTCAAAGTTGCTCTTTAAATTGGGTTAGAGAGGAGCTCTGCTTCACATGGATGGGGAGCTTGTTCTGTAGACTGGGTAGTCTCTGGGATGCGTACCGATCTTTCCAGCAGGTCCTATTTGTATCACAGGCAAGGTTTAAGTCTTTAGATCAGGTAATGATGGTACTGTTTGTTTTGTGGATGTGCAATAGGTTCATTTAGAAAGGGGTTTGACAATGCCCTGTATGCTAGGCATAGATCTTACTTCAAAAGCCTGTAGGAGATGGAATATAGGGCTAGGACCTTGAGGTGGTCTGCATAGGACATATTACGACCTGTTATGTTAGTGAGGAACATCTGTGGATGTACAAATTATTGGATATGCCTGGTTAGGTACATATCAAAGGGGTCATTGTACTCTGATAGGTCTGATAAATTCTGAATACAGTGGAACAGTGAGTTCCTAGGACTTGGATGCCATACCTTTTACAAGTTGCACAACCTAGAATGATTTCCTCACCACTGTACACATGGGGTGATCAAAGGCAAGATTACCATTTGTGTTCCAAGTTCCTGACTACTGGGTTAACTGTAAGGGGTGTGTTAGTGATGGCTACTAGGGATGGATGACTTCCCGAAGGATGCTATTGTGCATTTCATGGCATTTAGTTTAATCCAGGTCTGACTCCAGTCAGCCTCTTTTGGAGTATATTTGTCAGTGTAAGATTCAATTACTGCTCCTAGTTTGTGGTAATCTGCAAATTTAGTCAGAGACTACTGACATTGGCCTTGGCTCCTGAGAAGTAAATGCCAAAAAGGAGCGGTCCAATGGCTGATTCCTGAGGGACTCCACTTGTGACTGGTCTCTGGCGAGGTGGATTCCCCAATTCTAACTTCCTGGGCTCTGCCTGAGAGCTAGTTGGCTTTCCACTAGGTGACATAGGGTTTGTACTTAACCTCCTGAGTTTGTCATCAATGCCAGAGTGGGGTGTTGTCAGATGCCTTGACCAGGTTGAGGTAGGCAGTGTGAACTATTTTGGCTCATCTATTTCTTTGACATTCTCAAAACAAGTCTATTTTACATTTGTTGACCGGGAATGTCTGAGCCGAAGCCCTTTTTCTGCAGAGACCCGGGGAGAAAAGCTTCAGTAAATATAACAATTTGTCATTATTACAGGTATTATACAGGTTGAATAAGGCGATCTGCTAGCAGATGAGAGCATTTTTAAGAATATACAGATTACATTTTGTCAAATACTAGTACTGTATATAGAAAAATGTAGATTAGTCAGAGCATTTTTTAAAGTAGTACTTGGTATAAAAGAGCAACATAGGAGTAGAATTTGCCGTTGCTTCTGCCCGTAGCGCTGATGTACTGCCTAAGCGTACGCATGCACAGTACATCAGTTCTGCTGCAGAATACCAGACGGCTGCGGAAGGGTGGCAGAGGAATTTTGCTGATGTACTGCCTATGCGTACGCATGCACAGTACATCAGTTCTGCCGCAGAATACCAGAAAGCTTCGGAAGGGCGGCAAAGAGGAATTTTACAATGCCATTTAAGAAAAGTTTTTTTTTTTTTCTTAATGTCATTGTATAATAGCAATAACCCACTTCTGGGTGTGGGTAGTGCTTGATTTACCCACGTTTGTCTGTTTGGCCACTCTGGCTTCGCCCTCGTGACCAAACCACACCAACCGTGGGTAAATCAGCATTGCCACACCCAGGCGTGGGTTATTGCTTTAATAAAGTGTGCACTGATCTCATCTGTAATAAAATAACATTACTCCATTCATAAGGGTATAACCAGTATATCAGCAGAGAAATTTATTGATGACATTTCTTCATATACCCACATTGCTGTGTCTGTCATCCCTGAAAAGTTAGTTTTCCCTCTGTAATGACTTTGAAATAACTTAGAATTGCTTTCTAAGGCGAAAAATCATGTTTCTGTGGAAACAGAACACAAGTAAGTTGCATTCTTATCCGTGCCACATGTGCACTGTCCTACCCTCTACTTAAGCTGAGAATGAACAGTTTATCTGCAGGGTTAGTCCATGATGCTTGAGGGCACTCTGTACAAACCTAGGTAATTACAGACCAGTCAGCTGTATTTTTTGATTTTATTTGACATTTGTTTACTGGGGTAGTCCAACTGGGTCATAGAACCCTTTTTCATTGGAGGCCTGGGGAGAAAAGCTCTACATACAGCCATATAGTCCATGAACAAAATTAAATTTACATCGTTCAGTTGATTTAAATGTACAACATACAACACAGTCCAACATCTTTATGTACAACATGGCCAAAAAGTCTTTATGATATACAGATACATAAAACCTTAAACTTACACACACATGGTTAACATGACAGTTATAATACAATAGTTTTGTGAAGAATATGAGCAGTAGTCGGGAACATATAATTTGGAACTTGAGAATACGGTACTCTTGAGTATAGTGAGATTTGTGGGAGATACAGATTTGGAGATTAATTTTAGTTAACAGCACAGTTTGGATGAGATGAGGCTACGCTTCTCTTGTATAAGTAAATGTCATGTTCATTGTGAGTATAGTGTGGGCCCCTCTAATTCATATCAGAAATAAAATCAATAACTGGAAAGGTCGCAAAAATACCTCTGAGGATTACTGGCCTCAAACAGATGCCTTACGCAGGCTGTCTCAAACTCCAGCTTTACTCTGTCGCATATTGCCTACTCTGAGGCGATCTCTGCCTAACATAACAAAGCTATGTCAAACCCAGAGCTGTTGGACATGCTCCACTTGAAGAAATCCCAATCCCTCCGAGCTACACGCTCTAGGGACCTAAACCTTGTCACCACAATAAACAGAACATGCTGGAGGGATAGGTTCCTGTCCCAGAGACTTCCCGTACTCTGGAACACACTACATATCTATGTCCAACAGAGCTCCTCATTAGCACTCTTCAAGAAGATTCTTGATTGGATGGGTAATAGGAAACTCACCCTGTGGATCATTTCTGTGGTTCTGCTTGACAGGGGCACAGGAAAATAATTTAGTTGGGTGGCGAAAGCCAGGGTACCTTTTTGGCTAGGCTTGTATAGGCCCTAGGGCCAATAGCCTAGTACCTACCTATGAACAATTAAATCAAACAGGATGCAATAAAAGTATCGGAGGGGAAAGCTATTAGTGGAGTGAAGTAGAGGGTTTTCATGGTGGGGTTTGAGCATTGACACATCCATTTCCTGTTGTAATATTCTTTTAGTGTTTAAATTGTTTGGGATGTGTGTGCTCGAATTTAGAGGGGAAGCTTGTTCCATTCGATAGTGGTGTTGAGTAGGCATGATCTGCCCTTGACTAAACCAAACTGGGTTGGGTTATTGATTCTTTCCATGGCTTTACATACAAAACTAGTGAGACTTGTGTTTCTGTAGTTTCCAGGGTCTGTAGATGGCCCACCTTTGTGCAGATGTATGACTTTTGCCTTTTTGCATTCAGGAGGCACGAAGCCTGTTTAGAGGCTACAGTTAAATAGCAATTCTAGAGGCTTTTAAGTCATGTTTCATGCTGTTTAGAAGGCATCCTGGGATATTGTGTGGGCCCATTGGTGCATTGCTGTTGGTCTTAAGAGCATTAAGGACCTGTTCTCTAGTGATAGTAGGGGGTGCTGTATTTGATATTTCCTGAGGGAAGGTTGAGGGGGAGACCGGAGTGAAGCTGGAGCTGAATTTATCAGCCAGGTTGTTTGCTATGTCTTCTGGCTCAATATAGGTGGCTCCATTTACAATGACCTCTGCACAAAATTATGTATTGCCTTTGACGTTGCGGACATAGCTAAAGAATGCTTTGTGGTGGTGGTTGGCCTGGGAGGCCAAACTTGCCCCAAAATTGGCTTTGGTAGACTTTATTCATTCTCCAGGTTTTTTGCCACAATTGTCTTCCTGTTATATAGCTGATTTCCTGATTCCACCAGGGTGGCTTGTTTTGAGCTCTATACTTCCTGGTGGGTATAGCTGCCTCTATGCAGCTATTAACATGCTTGTACACTGTTTCTGTGAACAGTTCTGCATAGGCAGAAGTGTTCACGGGGTTTATGGGGGCTTGAAATTTTGCCAGGTTCTCACTTAATCAGGAGGTTAGCCTTAGAATAGTTCCTGAATATTCCAGGTTTAGCTGGAGTTCCAGGTTTTATTTTTACTTGAAAGACCATTTTGTGGTCTGACCTTACCAGGGAAGGCATTACAGTAGGGGGTGTGCCGCAGCCTCCCATATTAGTGAGGACCAGATCCAGTATGGTTGCACCCCTGGTTGGTGTATTGACAATCGGGTCCAGGAGTTTCTTTATAAAATCCAGGAATCTCTATGCATTTGGTGTTGTGTAGGATTCCCAGTTAGTGAGGTAATTAGTCATCCGTGAATATGGTATTGGATTGGATGGTTAGTGTTTCTAACCTGTTTAAATACATTGAATTTCCTGGGTCATAGAGGGGGACCTATAGCTTGCAATGAAGTGGCATTGGATTTTATCTATGGTGGTTTGGACATTGAGCAACTAGAGTGCTTGACTCCGATTTGAGATGCTCCCTCTGCTGCGAAGGTAGCTGTCACTGTTTCTCCTTCCCCTGTGCCAGGGCTATTTTGGGACTAAAAATTTGAAACTGTAATATCAAAATACTTTAAACTTTATAGTTGACCCTTACCTCCATACCTAGTACGGAGCTGTTGCACTTAACTCTTAGCTGCTGTAATCTTTACAGTTTGTTGGGATTTAAAGGGTTATTCATGTAATGTGACTGATTTTGGTATACCCTAACCAGCCTAAATGTGTGTGGTTACTTTTTGTTATACTGGTCACACCCAATGTGTCTTTCTGAGAACTTTAGCTTATCGGCTGAACTGGAATTTATCTAACAAACAAATCTGCATGTTTGTCATAAATTTAAATTTTGTATATTTGCAAAACCTTCATGCAAATCTTTACAAGTGTCATCTCTACACTACTGTAAATTTTGTAGCATACATTTGTATAGCAGCAGCCCTATAGCTGTAGGCAAAATGTCTAAACATTTTACATATAGTTTATAACATGTATGTAGTGTTTAACATTGACATGTGTTTTCATTAAGCTCTGATTTTAAAAGCATCCCATTGCGAGCATTATGTGAAACGTTTCAGCTGTCTCTACAATCTAAACTTTTTTGCACGCTTTTAACAGTTTAAAACTAGGGAATCTCTCCAATTCAACCTGAGTTTTGTACTTGCTAATCTAAACTATAAATGCTTTTACACAACTTGTATTTATACCAAACAGTGCTGTATTACTGTTAACATCACTAATGGCTTGTTTAAATCCCTGACATAATGTCCAAACATTATCAGGAGTCTGGTTTAAGTCTTTGGCCACAGAATGTGTCCCTTTAGCACTTATCCTTGCTGATATCTATCTTATTTCAGAAAGAGGCTTGCAGTCTTCAGAAATGGCTAACAGGTGATCAATCTGTGTACACATCTGCAAACTAGAAACTCCTCTATTGAAAATGCTGGTGGGCATCTCGGAGCAGATGCAAAGATGAAATTTCTTCACCCACTTGAAGTTCCTGATGCTGCTGAGCTGTTCAAGACTGTATTTAGGTTGGCGCGAATAATACTTGACTAGTGCTTGTAGGTTCATAAATAGGTTCATAGATCAGTACGGCTAACTGCTCTTGTGAGCCATTTTTTAAGCCTTGCCAATTATCCCACATGAGAATCAAACCTTGCACCTTGTGTCTGTAAGGTAAACACCTTAATGATTGTGCCAACCTCTGACCCAAACAGGATGCTAGCAGTACTTTTTAGAATATTGTCTGAATTAGGCCTGGCTCACCACTGTTAACTTGAAAAGAAGCACAAGAGACCAACTGTGCAGTTTGTGTGACTGCAACCTCCTGTAGGAACCCCACCCCGAGATGAGGTTCTGTGTCTTTAGACCTTCCAAGGACAGACAGCAGTAGGCGAACTCTGCTGTGCTGGATTATGTTGTGGAATCAGCAAAGAAAGACCAGGGGCATTGACAAACTGAAGGGTGATTAGATTAGGTGCATGCCTCTGGTCCTTTGATTTTAAGGACTGACAGATACCGCTAATGTAAAAGTTTTGCAGAGCATTTGGCTTGGAAAGCCCTAACCCTTGTGAAAGCACCACTAATTTAGGAAGACCAAGGGTAATCTGTTATCTTCTGAAGGTGCAGTTGTTTGAGGCAGCCTGTTTAAAAAACTGTCCAGAGGCAGAGGAGGCCCTCAAAATCAGAGATGGCACAGATCCTCCTGCCTTTCAACTTCAATGTCACTGAAGGGCTGACTGCCTCCCATGCAGCTGGATTAAGGGAGAACCCCCCCCCCCCCAAACTACCTCCATAGGGGAGTAAATCACAGGAGAAATAGGTTGACGGGATCTTATCCAGATGTTGTTCTATACACTTTCACCTTTGGGGGTGTAAGGAGAAACCGTTGGATGTTCACCCAATTGGGCAAAAGTGGTGGAAAGATGCTCCTCTCCAAATCAGTTATCCAGATGGTCCCACAAGACCAAAGGGTTAGGTTTTGTGCAAGATCGCTTTTGTTTCCAAATTAAAAGGACATTGGGCCTATATTAGACCTTGGCCACCAAAATATGCATGTATGGAAGATGCTATTTAGGATGGGTGCAGTGCATTTGTTACTGATGTCCAAACAGGTGACTTTGTCTGCTGTGATCTGCAGTATGCTTGCTTTACCCACACATCATTTGCCTTCTAAAGTTTTCTTTGCTTCCTTGTGGGAGCCAGCCATTACCAATATAGAACCCTGCACTTTATTACCACATATGAGCCCCCCCAAATTACATGGATGCTGGCTCGCTTGCATCCTTAGGGATTTTCCTACTCCTGGATGACTGGATCCTAGTAGCTTTCATGATGGAATTTATCATGGAGGCCAATCTGCTCAGGCTCTGCTTGCTCTTTGGAATTTTTATAAACTTCCAGAAAGTTTTCAGGAAATCTAGAGAATTTTCTTAGGCTGTCATTTGGACACTACAGAATCCATAAATCTGTCATTTCCATTCATTCCTCAAATGGATCTGACTTTGCTGCCTTTTCCAGCTTGTAGATTACTGAAAGGTCTTGCTCCTCCCTTACCCATGATGCAGTAGTCCCCAATCATGCTTCAGATCTCGTTTGCTGTCTTTGTGTTTAGTCGTGGTCGCTAACTAGCTCTGTAGTTACAACTTCATTCCAGTGAGTTAGATTGATTTAACTTTCTCTTCCTTTGAATACATACCCTTGCCCTTCCTACGCTTAATGCATCTGCAGCATACCATTGTTCGTATTTTTTCCCTTACCTTTCCATTAAAGTTTTAAATTACATTGCTGGTAATACTTGCCCTTTTATCTGTTTTTTTAAAATAAAAAAGAAAGAAATTGCCTCTTGCTTGATAAGGTCTGAGAAACCTTTAGGTTTTAAATGCAAGGCCTGGCCCTTGATGCACACGAGTTTAAACCCCGCCCATTTGTACTCTGCATGCAGTATTTGTAAGGGCTTTAATCTGAGGGCCCTTAAGTCGGTTCATTTTTAAGGTGATTGATGCCTTCTTACTCTGTAGCGTCTAGGGGTCAACCCCTTAAAGGTGAAAGCGCCCATCAGACCTTTCAGGTTCTGCAGCTCTGAGCTCTGCTTAGTTAGGAGCAGCCTCTAAAGGTTTCAAAAACTTTGGATCTGATTCAGTCTGATCCAAAAATTTAAAAGATCGGATTATTTGGGATCCAAAAATTTACGACCTCTGATCTGAAGAAACCCAGAGGTTTATCTGATCCAGTCCACTGATTCTGAATCTCCCATCTCCTTTTCTGGAAAGATATCACCACTCTAGGACTTATTGCTTCCTTCTTGTTCTTCCGGAAGTCTCCACAAAGTAGATGTGGCTAGGATGATGACACTTCTCTTAATGCAAATACAAATGGGGTTACTCCTACCCAATTGGGTCTGGAAAAGTTCATAGTACTACCCCCACCTATTATCTCTGATCAGGCATGCCGTTCCAGAGTAGTTGGACCAAACTATCACAGTTTTGTCTGTATCTGATCAGAAGACCCTATTATCTTCTACACTGCTGCTGAGTTGTCCAGCTCCTAGCATGTTGGAGCCAGATGAGTCTTGGAGCAGTCTCTGCCCCTTGGCCCCCGGACAGTTTGGCTCAAACCCCTGTTTGCCTTTGGATCAGAAGGAGCAATGTGCTCAGAAGCATGGCTTCTCAGAGTAGTCCGAGGCATTCTGCTTTTGAGGTAGTGGAGAGTTTTTTAATGCCAAAAAGACATCCACTTCTTGGATCCTATTTTTAGACAGTTGTCAGTCTCTGAAACCTCAACTTCCTATGCTACAGGGACAACCTGCTCAGTCTCTAGGGAATAGTGATTTCTTCTGATACTTCACTGGAACCAGTCTGTGGGCAGATGTTTTTCAACTCCTCAAAGGACCTTTTCTGGGAATCAACTAGTTTGAAATGTGTGGTTCAGAAAAGTCCCAAGGTCCTTTCAAAGATCCACATGGAGACTGTTCCCCCAGAGTTAGAAGGGGAGCTCTAATGGGAGATTCTGCCCGCACAATAGAGGCCTGCAAAGCCCAAGAGTCCAGCAACACCACCTCTGATGGGATACCACCAGTGTTCTTAAAAAGATTTCCAGTTGTCCGTAAACAAAAATTCCCAATTCACCCAAATAGAGGAAAGCAGCAGCACTAGAAATCTGTTGAAGTCCTCCAAAAGGTGCCCCCAGACCAGGAGTGCACAACTTAATTCTAAAGTGCCAAAGAGTTGAACTGGAGACTGATTTTGGGACTCTACAATTTAAAGTAAGTTCAGTGCACAAAGTTCCAGATGGTCGCAGTTCAGTCCATTCTGCTATTTCTGCACAAGGACTACTGGATGTGCTTGATGGTATGCATCCTGAAGATTTATTATATAAAATGAACAGACAATCCAAAAGATTTTATACTTCCGGCTGGGAATCTGTTACTAAATTCAGAGCTGTGCTCTTTGGTTTCACCATAGCTCCCAGAGTGTTCAAATGCATGGCAGTAGTGGCAGCACACTTGATAATTACCAGGATTCTGGGTGTTTCCTTATCTGGGCAGCTGGCTCATATCCTGTCTGACCAGGCATCAGTTGATCAAAGCAGTAGTTTATTTCAGTTATGTTCTCACTTGAGCAGCACAATCTATCACAAATTTCAAGTAGAACTAACTCAAATTTTGCAGTTCATTGGAGTAATTAACTCTGTATCCCCGACAGCCTTCCTCTCTTTACAGAGGGTACATAAAATTTTGGATTATCTTTGACCTGAAAGTCTCAGTTATCCTACTTCAAGAGTTGGCGCCACTGTCTGCAGTGATGGTTTTGGTTCCACTAGCACTGTCTGAGTTCAGTGGACCTTAGTAGCTCAGGGTTCTATTCAGCCTTTGTCCATCAAAATCACAACTCAAGCAAGCAGCAGTTGCCTCCTGTGGTGATTGCTCCTTAATTCTTCAACCTAAGGACATAAGTTACCATGGATGGTTCCCAAATTGGTATGTGTGTGGGGGGGTGGGGTGCATTTTGTCAGACCTTGTGCCCTGGACTGTTTCTCAAGATGAGGCCAATATGAATATTGTAATATCTGTCCTAGCGATGCAGGCTTTCCAAGACCAAACTCGCTTCTTGGACTATTGGGATTCAGGTGGACAGTCTGTGGTCTGGTACATCAACAAACGAGGAACCAAATCTCATCTCCTATATTGAGAAGCTTGGGCAGTGGGGAATCGCATCCAATCAATTTCTTACAGTAATGCACATTCTGTGCAAATTCAGCTTCGTAGCGGGCAACTTGAGCGGGTCCATTCTGATGCGTCAAGTGGACTTTCAAAATAAAGGTGACAGAAAAGATTGTCGATGAGGCCAACCTTGCTGTGACATCTTTGCATCGCCCCTCAGCAGGTTGTTTGCACTGATCCCACTTTCGGGAGAGAGATGTTGCTTTCCGTGATTGACTCTCCTCTGTCTTTCCCCAATATTGCTAATCCCCAAATTTCTTCAGAAATCTCTGCTAAGAACAGGCATACTCATTGCTCCTTATTGGCCTTATCTGATTTGGTTCCCCTTTCTCTGGCCTCCTCTGATTCGCCCAACATTGATTTTGGATCAAAGTCAAGACTACCTGTCTCACTTGAAAGATTTGATAACTGGACATTTTAGGCCTGAATTTGACTGGCTTCTCCAGTTTCATTAATAGCAAGACAGCTCAGGCTCTCTTCTACCATACCTCACTTCACATTATATCTTCCCAGAAATTCCACTAAGAAAATTTACAGAAAGAAATGATTTGTTTGGACACAGCAAAATTACCTTGACCCATTTTTCAGTGCTGGTACCTAAAGTTTTTGAATTTTTGGCTACAGTTATGCCGGTTCTCCGACTGTCCAACTTCTGCCATTTCGAATTTTCCTATTGGAATAAATTATTTTGCTTCTTCCAAACCTTGTAATGCCTTTTATAAGGGGAAGTTGGACCTCCTTAAAGATCTGGCTCCCTTTCATTCTTCAACTCCTTACCAGTTTGACTACTGGAAGGATTAAAAAATGCTAAAGGAACCAGTGTTGATACTTTTGAGCTCCCTATAACTTTATAGTCGTTGGCAAACAAGATCTGAAGTATGGTAGGGGTTTACTGAGTTATGGGTAAGGAAGCTTTCAGTTTTCCACGAGCTGGAGAAAGCCCTTAGATTGGAACCAAACCAATTTGTTGAATGAAAATGATTACAGATGGAGCATTATGGTGAGTACATAACTTTTTTTCTTTCTGCTAGATGGGATTCAAATTGAGGTGGGTACTACACACTTCAGGCTGCATCCCTGACTGCCAGTCTGGTTTTCATGATTTTAGTGAAGTCAATATTAATGGTTCTACTTGCGCCATTATAGTATGTGTAGCATAATGTGCAAGTGTTGATATCTGCTTCTGCATCCTCCAATTCTGATAACCAGTGCATCCAGGCAGCATTTGCAGTGGTGGCTGGACCTCTTGTTCTCCACCTCTGGTAGCTATTATGACCATGGAAGCTGCCTTTTGGTGAGGAGAGGCATTACTATGGAAGGATGTTAATGTCAGAGTTGTAAGCACTTTTTCAATGTGTTGCAGGAACATCAGAACTGCCTGTCCTCTCTATCCAAACTGACACCATGACTGTAGTTGATGCATCAACAAACAAGGGGGTAACCAGATTGTACCCTTTGTTTTGAAGCAGTGAATGTCTGGTAATGTGTGATGGCCTCTCATTGTGTTCTCGTAGCAACTCGTACATTGAGAGCTTTAAATGACTATGCAGATGGGTTGTGCAGATCCTTCTGGTCCCTTGATCCGGAGATAGCAAAAAGAGAAATTGTTGGGGCTTCCTCTGACTGTATTGCCTTCCAGGAAAATCTCAAATGCAGCACCTTCTTTGCCATGATCCCACAAATATAAGTCAAAGGGAGGCTGTAACCCAGCAATGACTTCATGTTCTTAATGCCGCCCCCTTTCAGTTTTACAGAAAGCAGTCTGATTGCAAGACTGGTTATTGTCCTAGCCTAAACGGGTTTGGTTTCCCTTTCTCAGGCCTTATTTCTGGGAATACTGTGGATATTGGAAACCGTGCATGATTTTTCACATCCCCTTCAGGCAGCCTCTCCCAGATCTGTACAACCTGAAATTGCTTAGATGTTCATCGTGCATACAGCTGCAGTCATCACACTTGGGTTATCCTGCCGTCAGGCGGGTACTCGGTTGGCCGAATTTCAAAGTCTAGGTCCGGTGTCGGTTGTCGTCGATTCTTCCCTAACGGCAGTGCGGCAGGGGTATAAGCAGCAGACACCATTTTCTTCAGTCTTTCTTGCCGCGCGGTGCCCGAAGCAGAAGCAGTTCACAAGTGCCGGTCAGCCAGCTCCTGAGATTTACGAAAAGTATTTCAGCCGAAGTCTTTAAAGCTAAGTACCCCGTTGGGGAAACTTTTCTTGCCTAAGACCGATGTCACAGTTAATTGCATTTCTTGTGGGAAGCAAATACCGCACAAGGATTTTCACTCTTACTGTATACCTTGCTTAGGGCCTGACCACGACGTCTCAGCCTGCCGTTATTGTGCTAGGTTTAACAAGCGCACCAAGTGCTGGGCGGAGTTCGCCCTTCATTATTTTGGCAAAAAATGTAATTGTCGTCTGATACACAGACACCAGTTTTAGGCAAAAAGCACAAGGATAAGGACAGACATCCGAGGCCTGCACAGAGTACTGAGAACACGCTTAGGCCGACTACCAGTTCTCAGCGAGGCACCTACGCAGCCTGACTACCGATGAAACCATTTTACCGGCGACTTCAGTTCCCAAGGTCGCAGGTTCCTCTATCTCCATTCCCACTGCAGATACAGATGCTACTTTTGGCGGAGAAACAAAGTTTAGCGAGGCCTGCCATCTCTGAAGGCATTTTCAGGTCTTCAACCTTCTCCATTTAAATCGTTCACTAAATCTAAAGCTCCAATGACAACTAAAAAACAAGGTCCTCAGACCCCCCTCAAGGCCCCATGCCTAAAAAAACAGATGCTCAAAATGGCTGAGGATTTGATTACTCATCAGGGGTTCTCAACCCCCCCTCAGACAAGACCCAGGTTGGAGGGCTGCTCTTCCTCAGACCAGGCCATTCTGAGGACCAGGATTACGCCTATTCCCCATTTGAAGACTGATGCCGAGGAGTCTATTCCCTCTGCCCCCCCCCCCCCCCAAGGACTACTCTTTTGGGGAAGCCCTACATACATTGAGAGAGCACTACTGGGAAGGCCAAGATTACTCGGATTCCAAGAAAAGGCTCAGGAAATTTCTGCTGCTTCTCCAGCGTAGGCCCCTGGCTGTTCCTCCAGTCTTGGATATTTTGGATGATGTGTACGCAGAAGCCAGTCTTAATCCAGACTCTCTACCTCCTGCCCCTGTTAAACCAGAGAGATATTACTGTGTACCTGACTCCCACCGGTTCCTTTATAAAAGCCATACTGCTGACCCAGAAACAATTTCTCAGGGTCCGAAGGGGATTAAAGCCTCTACTGCTAAAAAACCTTTACCTTCTGAGAGATTCCAGAGCATTAGAAAGGTGGGGGGAAAAATCCGCCACTTTAACCATGAGGGCATTAAGCTGTCAATTTCATATGTTAAAGTACCAGCAGTTCTTGCTAGCTCAGCTGAAAAGCAAAATGACACAAACAGAACAACCAGATTTGAAAGAGTTGCAGGATTTGTTGCATGGAGCAGAACAAGTGGGGAAACATACCTTGCAGTGTGGTTTTGATGCTTTAAAGGCCTCAGTAGAGCTGCTGTCACGGGGTCTGTCATACGTAGACACGCTTGGCTCAGAGCAAACCTTACCAGGTCATGTCAAAGCAAAGTTATTAGATGCACCACTACAAAAATGTATTGTTTGGTGTTGAAGCTGAGGAGGTACTAAAGAAAATGGAGGAAAAAGCGAAATCTATGCCAACAGTTAAAGATTTCTTGCAGGTGCAGCCTCCATTCTTCAGCAGAAACTGGCCTTCAAAAAATTGGTCCTTTCCAGCCACGGACAGACCCCAAAGAGGAAGATACAGACGCCCAAGGGGTAGAGGACAAACCTCAAGGATCTTACAGAGCTAGACAGTGGCAAGCACCAACCCCAACAGGTGGAGAAGATAGTCCACATTCATTTAGAAAATGAACGCAATGACTTCCCTTACGCCTGCCAAACAAAGCTATAATGGCAGCACCTCTGGGCAGAAAACTGGCTTTATTTTCAAAATAAACTGGCACATTGTTACAAAGGACAAATGGATCCTGGATATATTGTAGACGGAGGCTACAGGTTCCATTTTCATACACTTCCAAAAATGAGAGGCATGCCAAACCTGCCACAAAATCAATGGGCAGAGGCACAGACAAATTTCCGCTCTCATGGATATGAAAGCAACTCTAGGTACCTGCAAAAGGACCCATCTTAGTCATATCTATTCTAAACACATACCTACAGGTACCAAAATTCAGGATGCTCACATTACAGCAGCTTCTTCCCATGCTGGGCAAGGAGTCTTGGCTGGTAACGTTGGACCTCAAGGAGGCATACCTGCATGTCCCTATCAGACAAGATTGCAGAAGATACCTCAGATATCTTGCAGGTTCAACCCATTACCAATTCTCTGCATTGCCCTTTGGCTTATCTACTGCGCCCAGAGTGTTTACAAAATGCCTGGCATCAGTAATTGCTTTCTGCAGACAACGAGGAATACAAATCTACCCATATCTGGACTGCCTGATCCAAGCGGGCAGCAAGGACCATCTATTGCAGCATCTGGCATTTGTAATAAAACTGTTAAACTGCCTGGGGTATACAGTGAACAAAAGTCAAAACTAATACCTTCTCAACAGAATTTTCCTGGGTGCCAGCTTACAATGACCCAGATGGTCTACCTCATGCCAGACAAGGGCAACTGTCTCAATACTTCAACAAAATGGCAACATTAACCATGCTCACTGCAAGGAAATTCATGCAGGCTCTGGGGTTCAAGACATCTTGCATCCTACTAATACCATTTGCAAAGCAGCATATGAGGAAACTACAATGGTACCTAAAAAGCTTATGGTCTCAACACAGCCACAGCTTGGAAACAATTTTACCACTCATTCCATGCCTTCAAAAGGAATTTTTGTGGTGGGCTCAAGCATGCCAAAGAAACACAGGTCTCCCTTTCTGTACACCACAAGCAAGTCAAATCATCACAACAGACGCCTCAGACTACGCCTGGGGAGCACACATGGCAGATCAGTGCATTCAGGGAAAATGGTCCCAAAAACAGATGCACCTACACATCAACCAAAAGGAGATGCTAGCTGTGCAGAATGCTCTTATGACCTTCAAGGACCTACTACATCCGGGCCAGCTATTAATAAGGACAGACCACCACAGTCATGTGGTACATAAACAAACTGGGAGGGACGCATTCATACCCCCCTGTGCAGGCAAGCTATGACCCTGTGGAACACAGCATTGGAATTACAAGTTCAACTACAGGCACAATTCCTGTTAGGGAAGGAAAACACAGTGGCAGACAACTTGAGCAGAAATATGACAGACCCACACGAATGGAAGTTGCATCCTAGAGTCTTCTCAAAGATAACTCAAGCATGGGGACAGCCAGACATGGATCTATTTGCTACCCACAGAAATCACCACTTGGAAAAATTCTGCTCAAGGACCTATCATCCACAGGCCTGGAAAGTGGATGCACTCTCAGTTGGACAACATTGACAGTCTATGCCTTCACACATCTACCTCTACTGACCAAAGTACTATTAAAAACCACAAATGATTCTCATTGCTCCAGATTGGCCACGACAGCACTGGTATCCTCTCCTAAAGAGTTAGTCACACTCACCACCATGGATCCTACCTCAAGTTCCTCTTTTGTTGTCCCAGCACAACAAGACCCTTCACAGCCAGCTTAGAACTCAGTCTAGCTACATGGAGAATACCTTAATTTGCCAACAGATTCTCCTCTCCAAAGAGGTGCAGGATGTAATGTTGGAGGCCAGGAGACCCTCTACTAGAAAAACCTACTCTGCCAAATAGAAACTATTTTGTTCCTGGAATCAAGCTAAGGGCCAGAATCCTTGGGTAATAAATATACCTCAGATTTTACAGTACCTAGCAGAGATGTTAAACAGTGGCCTTTCCTTCTCTTCCATCAAGATCCACACTTCAGCCATTTCAGCACAATACAATACGGATCCTCCTTTATTCTCGCATCCTCTATTAAGGCAGTTCCTCAGAGGGGCAAAAAATATAAACCCCCCACGGAAACCATCATCTCCAGCTTGGGACCTCAACTTCCTATTGGAGAAGCTAACACTGTCTCCTTTTGAGCCAGCTTCTTCAGCAGAGCTACAATACTTGTCGTGGAAAACAGCCTTCCTTCTGGCTATTACCTCAGCACGCAGGGTTTCAGAGCTACAGGCAGTCATGGCTGTGCAACCGTTAAATCATTTTCCATCAAGACCGGGTTTCCTTACGAACCAACCCTACCTTCATGCCAAAGGTAGTATCCAGTGTGGCTTTGAATCGGACTATTCATTTACCTACCTTTTATCCAAATCCCCAGAGCAAAGGAGAGAGACTTTTACACTCCTTGGACATTCACAGGCAACTTCGTTATTACTTGGACAGAACAAAGTCATTCAGGAAATCTGAGCAGCTCTGTCCTATGCTAAAGGTGCTCAAGGAAAGGCTATTTCCAAGCAGACCATTTCAAAATGGGTAGCCCACTGCATACGTTTTTGTTTTTCATTTCATGGAAAATCAGTGCCTGTATACATCAGATCCCACTCCACCAGGGCTACAGCTACCTAAACAGACTTCCTCAGGGGGGTCCCTACCAAGGACATTTTGGAAGCGGCTACTTGGAGTTCAGTGCACACTTTCACCAAGCGCTACCACCTTCCACTATACTCTAAATTTGGAGCGGGCTTTGCCACAGCAGTCCTGCAGGGCATTCTAGCCCCTACTAATTCCGCTTAGTATCAGCCACCCTTGCTTGGCTTTGGGATTCTACCCAAGTGTGATGACTGCAGCTGTATGCACGAACATAGTACAGTTTTGTACCTACCATAAATGTAGATGTTAGTGTGTATACAGCTGCAGTCCAGGTTAGTCCCTCCATCCCCTCTTAGGACAGGCCTTATGACAAACACCTTTAACATACAACCTTTTTGGGGTATTCCTTTATGGTGCATTTGCTTGCAACTACTGTTTTGATTTATCTACTTATGTATGTTTGCATAACATTGTGTATTGCCTTCCTTCTGGGGGCACGAAAAACTGAGGAAAATGGCATCTGCTGCCTCTTATACCCCTGCCGCACTGACGTCAGGGAAGAAGCGACGACAACCGACACCGGACCTAGACTTTGGAATTCGGCCGACCAAGGACCCGCCCGACTGCAGGATAACCAAAGTGTGATGACTGCAGCTGTATGCACACTCGGAACATCTACATTTATGGTAGGTACAGAACTGTACTTTTCTCCAGTTGCCATAATGACCAATGGCTGTTCAGTCTCACTAGGCTATCAGCCCAAGGGCCTAAGCAAGCCTACCCAACAAGGTTCCCTGGCTTATGCCACCCAAAGTTATTTTCCTGTGCCACTGTCTAGGAGAGCCACAGTGATCCCTGGTGTGTTTCCTGTTTCCCATGCAAGATTTTTCTTGAGTGCTAAAGAGGAACTTTGCTTGACATAAATTGGTAGCTTGTTCCAGATTGTGAAGTCTCTGGGACAGGAATCTATCCCACCAGCATGTCCTGTTTATTGTGGTGACAAAGTTTAGGTCACTAGAGCTTGTAGTTTGGAGGGATTGGGATTTCTTTTAGGTGTAGCATGCCCAACAGCTCTGGGGTTGTAGCTTTATATGTTGGGGAGAGATCACCTCTGAGTCGGCGATAAGCTACTGAGTTGAGCTGGAGTTTTGAGACTCAATGTAGGGAATCTGAGCCCAGTAATCCTCCTTGTGAGGTACTTCTGTGGCCTTTCCAGCTGATGCAGATGTCTTGAGGTACATTCCAAAAGAGGCGTTTTACTCTATAATGGGTCTGAGTGTAGAGTAGAGGAGGAACAATGACCTTTTTCCTGGATGAGAACCCTTTTGTGATGTGCCATGTAGGACTTCCTGACTACTGTGGCAATGTGATTATCAAAGGAGAAACTGTTGTCCACCTGGGTGCCAAGGTCTCAACGCACATTCTGTGTTAAGTAGACTGCTGCCTATGTGGTAGTTGGGTGCAGAGTTTTTACCAAAGCGGATGACAATGCACTTTTTGGCATTGAGCTTGAGGCCATGGCTGATGCACCAAGCATCTGTCAGTGAGGCCCTTCTGTAGGATGCCCACATCATTTGGGGACTCTACTGTGGCTCCTAGTTTGCAGTCATCTGTGAACTTAGCCAGAGGCCTTCTGTGTTAGTCTGTACTTCAGAGAAGTAGATGCCAAACAGGAGAGGTCCCAGGACTGAACCCTGTGGCACTCCACTTGTCACTGGTTTGAAGTCCATATTTGGAGCCTGCAACTCTTATTGTGGGTTCTGTATGCAACTCTTATTGTGGGTTCTGTCAGTGAGCCATTGGCAAATCCATCTTGTTACGTAGGGATTTATACCTAGTTTAGCAAGTTTTGCTATAATTCCAGAATGGGGGATGGTAGAGAGAGCCTGGTGAGGTCAAGATAGGCTGTGTGAACCACCTTACCCTAGTCTGTGGCTTTGGTGACTTCCTCAAAGAAGTCTATCAGGTTCAGAAGATATGATCTACCTTTCACAAACCCGAACTGGGTGGGGTCCAGAGTTTGGAGGTTAGAAATGTCTGAGTTCCATGATGCATTACATGGCCTTGCAGACCAGGTTCGTAGTTCCTGGGATCAGTGGTGGTTCCCCCTTTTGTGGAGTGGGATAACTATTGCTGTGCAGCATTCAGTGGGCACAAAGCCTGATGTGAGGCTATGATTGAACATGGTGCTTGGGTGCGGTGCCAGTTTGTTCTGAAGTTCCTGTAAAACACCACCTGGGATGGTGTCCGGTTGCATGGATGCTGTGTTTTTGGCATTGGAGAGTACAGCTTTCACCTGCTTAGTTGTGATTACAGGGAGACTGCATTCTTCCTGTATAGATATGGGCCCTTTAAGGGGTGAGGGGGAGGGTAAAGTTAGCACTGAACCTATTTGTCAACATGTTGGCAATATCAGTTGGTTCTGTAATTTTCTTTGCTGCTGTGCTGCAACTCGGAGCAGATCTGGGTGTTGCCATTGAAATTCTTGACATGGCTATAGAGTGCTTTGTGGCTCTCCCTAGAATCAGTGGATAAATTTGTTTTCGTGGCTGTCTTTGGAGGATCTTGTAAGGGATCTCTGCTTCTTACTGAGGCTGACCAGAGAGCTCCTCCACTATTGGGATTTTACTCTTTTGCAACAGTTTCTTCTGTTTGTTTATGGCAGGGGACCACCAGATTGGCTTCCTTTTTTTTGAAGGATAAGTGTATTGGTTCTCTCTGGGATAGCACGATCCATGCACTAGTGTAAGTGCTTGGAGTGCATTTGTGTTGGATTCAGCAGTTGTAACTGTATTGTCTATCTGCATGGGTGTCATGAAGTTCACCGCTTCTATCTTAAGAAGCATATAGTTGGCTTTAGAGATTTTTAATGTAGCTACCTTAATGGCGGGTGGTGGCTTGAAGTGGATGTTTAGGGAGATTAGCTTAAGGTCTGATGGGACCAATGAGGAGTTTTCTTCAGGTGTGAAACACTGGTCACTCATGTTGGTACTGACTAGGTCTAGGATACTTTTGCCCCTGGTGGATGTTGATCAAGGGCATTGGAATGTATGAATTCCAGAAGGCGTTGAGCGAAGGAGTTGGTACAAGAGTAGTTTTCCCAGCTAATGGTGGGTAGTTGAAATCGCCCACTATTAGGGGATTTGGTTGAACTCTAATATTTTCCTGTATATCAGGAAAAGAGGAGTGGGAATCCTGGGGCATGGTGGGGGATCTGTAGTAAGCTACAATTTGGATTGCAGTTTTGCCCAGAGTTAGTCGCACTTCGATAACCTCGAAATGTATTATGCTGAGCAACTAGCTTGGAGGTATGGACATCCTGAATGAATATGGAAACCTCTGCATTTGGTGTTCCGGTCCAGGTTACATGGTTGAAAAGTGTGGTATGAGTTGTAGCCTGGTAGTGCAGGGGTGCTCTCTGGAGCCCTCAGTCACTGCACAGATTATCTATGTTCTCTATTTTTAAGGAGTGCCTCGAGTGAATGCATTTTGAGTTTGACTTATAGCATTGAGTACCATGCTAGGTGATCAGGATCTGCTGCTGAATTTACCCTTAGACTTTACTGTGGAAAGTGGAAGCTTTGTCATATAGGCTCCTTCTCATAACATTTCCGCTTTGGCAGCTCCAATCCCAAATGTTTTCCTGTTTAAGTGTGCATTTGACTCTAGCTGTAGTTTACAGTGAAAGTGCAGGCAGCAGCTAAGCTTGGTTAGGCATCAGGAATGTTTTACTTTGAATATGCTTTGTAAAATCTCTCTAGGGTGTTTCCTTTCTTAGACCTCCGGTAAGGGAACCCCTTTCTTTCCACTTGGGTTTTAGACTTCATGCTAGAAGCACTCCTGACACTATTCAGTCTAGTCTTCTCTGCTTCATTAGAGTTCTGTTTTGGAAAATTGCTTGGCAGGTCACTTCTGCGTGAAGAGTGAGCTTCAGGCTCTTGAGCCACCTTATCTTTTTACAAAGATAATGTTCTGTACTAACCTGCCCATTCTGAAAGTAGCTTTTGAAACTACCATAATTCAATCCATGCATTTTACCAGTGTCTTTTCTCAGTCATACTAATGACAGTTGGCAGTCCTAGAACTTTTAGGAAGGAGAGACTGCGGATGTTAGTGTTTTACTGTTGCAGTCATTACATTTGGGTAATCATGCTGGCAGGTTGCCCTCAGTCGGCCTGAATTCCAAAGTCTTGGGTCCTGTCGGCTGCTGTCGCTTTTTCCCTGATGTCAGGTCGTCAGGGGGTATAAAAGAAGCAGCCAACACCATTTTCTTCAGTCTTTCTTGCCACACAGTGCCCAAAACAGAAGCAGTTGGCAAGTGCCGGTCGGCCAATTCCTGAGATTTTCGTGTTAGAGTTTAAGATCCGAAGTTTTCAATAAAGCTAAGTGCCTGCTCAGCGGCTCCGGATCCATCTGAGGGAATAGTGTCAGGCTCCAATACCTTGAGTTTCCAGCAGCATGGCCAACTCCACGTGGGAGTCCGTAGCGGCCTGCGACTGTAAAGTAGCGGGCGTCAGGGGCTGCGAAAGCACCTCACTGAACAGACTGGCTTAGGAGAAGCTTAGTAGTCGGTTTTGGGCCTCGGTTGTTTATCCCTCTCCTTTTTGCATTTTGTTTGTGAACTCCGGTAGTCAGATGGCCATCCGATGACATTTCTGGATAATTACACCAGCATCCAAAATAGTTTAAAGCAAAATCATACAGACACTTGTACTGCGTTGGTTAAATTGGGGAATTTTTTTTTTCTTGCTAAAGACTGATGTCAGAAAATAAAATGCATTTCTTGTGGAAAGCAAATTCCACATTAGGACTTTCATTCTTACTGTATTCCTTGCCTAGGCCCTGATCACAACGTTTCTGGTGGTCTGTTTTGTGCTAGATTTAACCAACGCAGTATAAGTGTCTGTATGATTTTGCTTTAAACTATTTTGAATGCTGGTGTAATTATCCAGAAATGTCATCGGATGGCCATCTGACTACCGGAGTTCACAAACAAAATGCAAAAAGGAGAGGGGTAAACAACCGAGGCCCAAAACCGACTACTAAGCTTCTCCTAAGCCAGTCTGTTCAGTGAGGTGCTTTCGCAGCCCCTGACGCCCGCTACTTTACAGTCGCAGGCCGCTACGGACTCCCACGTGGAGTTGGCCATGCTGCTGGAAACTCAAGGTATTGGAGCCTGACACTATTCCCTCAGATGGATCCGGAGCCGCTGAGCAGGCACCGGCTTCTGAGGGTTTATTCAGACCTAAACATAGTTGCATTAAACAGACTTCAGCTTCAAAGGGAAAGACTAAAGCACCTTCTAAAGCCAAGAAACACTCGAGCCATGTGGACAGGCCTCTGCCCAAAAAACAGATGCTCAAAATGGCCGAAAACTTTCACCTTGATCAGGGGTCCCTATCCTCCTGATAAGAGGCCTAGGCAAGAGACAGACTATGAATCTTCAGATCAGGTTTCTGTTTTTTCTGATTCCTCTTCTGATCAGGAATATTCTCTTCCCCCTATCAGGATTCTGATGCTGAAGAATCTATACCTTCAGCTTCTCAAGAAGACTATTCTTTTGGGGAAACCTTGCATACCATGAGGGAGCATTTCCACTGGGAGAGCCAAGATTTTTCAGAATCTAAAGAGGCTCGGGGATTTCCTTTTACTTCCTCAACACAGGCCTCTAGCCATTTCACCTGTTAAACATTGTAGATGTGTTTTCAGAGTCTAGTCTGACCCCTGACTCCATACCTCCAGCTCCTGTTAATCCTGACAGCTATTACAGGGTTCCTGACTCTCATAAATTCTTTTTAAAAACCCTGCTGCAGACCCAGAAACTATTTCACAGGGTCCCAAAGGAGCTGAGGCTTCTGCTGCAAACCCCCCCCCCCGACAGATTCTAGGGCACTGGATAGATGGGGGGGGGGGGAGGTTTACACATCTGCTACCTTGGCTATAAGGGCCAGTTTCATATGCTCAAATATCAGCAGCATGTCATGGCATTGCTTAAACAGAAAATGTTAAACTCTGGATGTGCAGAAAACAAGGAAATGCAGGATTTATTGCATGCAGCTGAACAAATTGGAAAGCTTACTTTGCAATGTGGTTTTGATTCCTTGGAAGCCTCCTGCAGGGCCGCAGTTGCGGGTTCTGTAATTAGAAGGCATGCTTGGTTAAAAGAACAAAATCTGTCTGATCGTGTCAAAGTTAAATTCTTAGATGCACCTTTACAGCATGATACTTTGTTTGGTGTTAAGGCAGAAGAGGTGTTGAAGAAAATGGAGGACAAAGCTAAATCTATGCAAACTGTCAGATTTTTTACAAGTACAGGTACCTAGGTTTAGTAGAGACTGGCCTACAAAGAATTGGTCCTTTCCTGTGTCAGACCTCAAAGGGGCAGATCCAGATGCGCTAAAGGCAGATCCCAGGCGCAAGGTTCATACAGGTCAAAGCAGTGGGGTGCTTCTACCTCCAAAGTTGATAAGACAAATCACAGCCATATAGGAAACTGTCCCAATGACTTCCCCGTGCTGGCACCAAGCACTTGACTCGTGGCAGCACTCTTGGGGGAAAATTAGCACTTTTCTCAAAATTGGCACATCATAACCCAGGACCAGTGGGTTCTAAATATAGTGTCACAAGGCTACAAGTTCCATTTCCATACCTTGCCAAATGCAAACGGCTGGACAGATCTGCCAAAAAAATCAATGGGCAGAGGCACAAAAACAAGTCTCATCCCTCCTGAACATGGGGGGCCATTCAACAAGTACCAGAGCAAGAGCATGGACAAGGATTTTACTCAAGGCCGGTTCTTGGTAACCGGAAAGGACAAAGCCTGGAGACAAATACTGGACCTATCTGTTCTGAACACATTCTTGGATATACCAAAATGCAAAATGTTGACTTTGCAGGAGCTTCTGCCCATGCTGGACAAGAATGCTTTGCTTGTGACTTTAGACATGAGGCATACCTGCATGTCCCAATCAGACAATCATGCAGAAGATATCTCAGATTCAAGGCTGGCTTGATACATTACCAATTCTCTGCACTGTCCTTTGGCTTATCTACTGCGCCCACGGTCTTTGCAAAGTGCCTGGCACCAGTAATTGCATTCTGCAGATAGAGGAATACAAATATATCCTTACTTGGGACGGTAGACATAACAATGGATGCATTAGATTGTCTCGGGGGGGGGGGCCCACATAGCAGGAAAATGCATTCAGGGCATACGGTCCTCAAACCAAATGCATCTACACATCAAGCAAAAAGTTGCTAGCTGTTCAAAATGCCCTGACAGCCTTCAAGGACCTACTTCAATCGGGACAACTACTGATGGAGAACACCACGATCATGCAAGCACGGTCAAGCAGGGGGGCACACACTTTACCCCCTTTGCAGACTAGCCACGACTTTGTGGGACACAGCATTGACGTACCAACTGCATCTGCAGGCACAATTCCTGCCAGGAAAGGAAAATACTCTGGCAGACGTACTAAGCAGAAACCTCATGGATCCCCACGAGTGGCAGCTGGATCCACAAGACTTCAGCATAACAAGGAAATGGGGATGCCCGGACATCTATTTGCCTCCCCTCACAACTACCGACTAAAGATTCTGCCCAAGAACTATCACAGACAAGCATGGAAAGTGGGCGTCATCTTTTTCAGCTGGAAAAACTTAACAGTGTATGCCTTTCCTCCACTGCCTCTCCTCCCCAAGGTACTTCTAAAGGTCAGACGGGAGAAGCCAAAGATGATACTGATTGCCCCAGACTGGCCCCGCCAGTACTGGTATCCAATCCTAAGAAACTTGTCTCAATGCCCAGCTTGGACCTTACTTCAAATACCTAATCTACTGTCCCAGCAAAACAATCAGATCCTGCACAGCCAACTCAGGACCTTAAATCTGGCAGCATGGTGGATAATGTAGTCATACAAAACACACCCCTCAGTAAAGCTGTGATAGATGTCATTTTGGAAGCCAGAAGGCCTAGTACATAGAATTTCCTATGCTGGAAGTTAGAGATTCTGTGCTTGGAACCAGGCACAAGGAACTGATGCAGCTTTACCAAATATTCCTCGGATTTTGCAATACTTAACTGAGATGCTGGACAACGGCTTATCTTTTTCATCAATTAAAATTCATGCCTCTGCCATTTCGGCTCTTTACAATGGTCACCGATCTCTTCGCATCCTTTAAGGCAGTACCTCAGAGGGGGCAAAAATTTAAGGCCTCCAAGGAGAACACCAATATCACATGAGACCTAAATTATGTCTTGGAAAAACTCACCCATCCTCTTTTTGAGCCAGCTGCTACTGCTGATATAAAGTTTTTATCTTTGAAAAAAGCTCTGCTCCTAGCAATAACTTCTGCAAGACAAGATTCAGATCTACAGGCACTCATGGCTGTGGAACCTTTTATCATTTTTTATCCAGACAGGGTTTCCTTGAGGTAAAACCCAACATTTTATGCCTAAGGTAGTGTCCAGTGTGGCTCTGAACCAAACTATTAATCTGCCAACTTTTTATCCAAATCCATAGAACGGGGAGAGAATTCGGCATTCTTTGGACGTACACAAATAGCTTAGATTCTACTTGGACAGAACCAAAGTTTTCAGGAAGACAGTGCAATTACTACTGGCATATGCTGCAGGATCACAAGGAAAGTCTATCTCAAAGCATACTATTTCAAAGTTGATAGGCCACTGCATTCATTTCTGTTTACAGCATGGCAAGCCAGTGCCTAAGGGCATTAGGCCACATTCAACCAGAGCTGCAGCCACTTCAGCAGCCTTCCTCAGGGGAGTGCCAACCAAAGATATTTTAGAGGCTGCTACTTGGAGTTCAGTGCACACCTTTACAAATCGCCATCCTCTGCCACTCTACTCTAAATCCAGGGCAGGCTTAGCCACTGCAGTTCTGCAGGGTCTCCATAGCCGCTCCTAATGCTGTTTAGCTCCAGCCTCCCAACCATAGCTTTGGGACTCTGCCCAAATATAATGATTGCAACAGTGAAACACAAACATAGTACAGTTGTGTACACCTAACATAAATGTAGATGTTCAGGGTGTATGCACTGTTGCAGTCAGGTTACCCACCTGCCATTCCTCTTTCTTCTGCTGGAACTCATCTGCTGCTGCTTTTATACCCCTGACGACCTAACGTCAGGGAAGGGGCGACAACCGACGCAGGACCCAAGACTTTGGAATTCAGGCAGACTGAGGGCAACCTGCCAGCAGGATTACCCAAATGTAATGACTGCAACAGTGAATGCACTCTAACATCTACATTTTATGGTAAGTGTGCACAACTGTACTTTTCCTTTCCAATGAACAAGCTATGGAAAGTTTCCAAAGTTGTTTTCCAGATGATATCTGGAGTGCATTGCTTTTGCTAGTTTCACACAACTTTCCTCTGACAGGTAAACATCAAGGCCCTACCAGGTAATAGCAGCTACTACCACCTTTTCAGATGGTCAGTTGAAATTTTTGAAGCTGCCGTCTGGTCTTAATGCACGCTTTCAAAACATTACAAAATGGTTTCAATTTCTAATGTTGGAGCATCCTGTGATTCCTCTCTCCTCAAGGGAGTTAGAGTAGCCTGGGATTCTGACCCACAGATCATGTTGGAAGGACAATGGAATAAGAAAGTTGAGTACTAATAATGCTAGATAATTCATGGCCATTTGCTTTAACTTTCCTTAAATCCTGTGCGTTTGTGGCAGTTGAAGGATTTGAATTGTTTTAAATTTTGTGGATCAGCGAAGTATTCTAACCTCTACTACATGAGTGGAGGGAGTCTTGAAACAGTTTTGGCAACATTAGTTTTTCCTGAAGCTCTTATGTCTTATTGAATAGATACAGATGAACATCTACCTTTATGCTAAGTATACAACTTTTCATTCATTCCTGAACTTGTGGGTTTAGAGTCTGACCTAACTTGGCCACTTTTGAAGCTTAGGATTTGAAGTAGAGCTCCTCTCCTAACCCGCAATACCTCTTTCTTCCAAATTACCTGAGATATCATTTGCTGCTTGTTGTAGAAGCATCAAGGTTTCTTCGCTATTGAGCTCATTGACTAATTTTCGCTCAAGAAGGTCCTGAAAGTCTGTCTTTGGGCTGTTATTTGTTGTCCTGTTCGCCTGCGGCAGTATTCATAACCTGAGGGATCTCCTGCCAGAAGGTGACCTGTAGGCAAAAGTCTTACACTACTCAAAGGTAACACGGTACATTGCACTTGGGCTGCAGTTGGACTTAAGCCATAAAAGCAGCGTATGCACACCACCTCATCTGCTGCTGCCAGTCAGGTCAGAACACCATTCTGACCTTTGGTACGATCATTGCAGTGATTGCGACTTCAGTTTTTTTTTTTTTTTTTTTCCAGCTGAGTGCCCCATTGGGGAAAATTCTCTGCTGCTGTTTTGGTTATCATCCAAGAAGGGCAAGTGGCATAGAAAACAAGTTCCACACAAGGATAGCCATCCAAAGCATCTCCTTTGCTTAGGGGCTACCCACAACTACAAGTCCTTTAGTATTTGCTAGGCTTTTGTACGCAAGACCTTTAGAAGCAGGCTCTCTTCCTGCTATCTGTTTAGAGAATTAACTGTAAGTTGTTAGCTAAGGGTATGGAAGGTACCTTGGGGTTTGACTCTGAGCCGATGAAGCACAAGGCCAAGAAACCCAGACCTGCACCTTCTGCTGCACCTCCATCAGACTCTCTTCTCCCAGGGTGTTAGTCAACCTGGAGGCACGTCTGACTTCAGAAACAGATTCTGAGGCCGCCTTGACTTTGGCGCAAGTGTGACTTTGGGGTTAGAACCTGTCTGTTCAGGATGCCATAGGTTAACCTAGGCTCATTATGGAAGGGGGGGGGGGTAACAAACTCCAGTGAAAGAAGAAATTGTCTGGCACACTTGAATGCGGGCCTTTATCTGGTCCTCTTGCATAAAATTTTTGCCAAGTGGGGAAAAATGTTCCTGCTAAAGATGCCTAAACAGATTGGCAGGCCTTTTCCCAAAGCTCGTTTCAGGCTTTCATGGCTCAAGCTGCCACCTTCTCTGCTTACTCCCCTTTCTTCTCTGAAAATGATTAGAGATGAGGATTCCTCTTCCTCCTCTGAAGAGGAAACCTTGTAATGTCCTATTCCTATGTTGCAGTATTGGTGTGGTATTTCCTGCCTTCTGGCGACTCGTAAGTTTGCTCTTATACAAAAGCTTGTGCTTTGCTGTTGCAGCTGCATGGGAAGTCGCACATAGAGCCATAAACCAGGGACCTTGTGTGATATCGGCATGCACAATCAACTTTGTAGCCGCAGACTACTTCGCTTCGTACGATCGCTCTCCAGACGTTTGATCGACTATAGAAAAGTAACCCATTGGGTTTTTGCATTTCTAATATTTTACCGATATTTCGCATTGCTTAGGCTTGGTGGTTGTATCTTTCAGCTGATGTCAGGGGAAAAAGGGAATGTGCCAATGCGTGTGCCAAATTTCCCCCGTAAGGACACCCTTGACAAATCCGTTTTCTGCTTAGGCCGGGAACACTATCATAACGCCTGCCCTATTTGTAAATCTTTTGTGCGAAAGACCTTGCGTAACCATCTGGCAGCTTTAAACCTTTACTTAGAAAACCAGTGCCTCAAACGGCTGGCTCTCTGGATGGATCCTGCTTCAGAGGACGCCTAAGAACCTCTTCGTAAGAAAGCCAAGGTGCCTAGGCCTTCGCTTGCCCCTTTGCACTCTGATGCTCCGCCAGCTACCAATGTAGGATTTGAGGAGCGCTCGGCGGATCGATTGGCTCAATTGACTTCCCTTGCAAAGGCTGCTGCACAGCTGAAGTCCCACATTTCCACGGAGCTTTCTTAGGCACATACTGTCTGTCGAGGGGGAAGCGGATGTGGTGGTTCCTTCTACTGGGATCCAGACCTCTGATACAGCTGCTGCCAAACCCAGCTCTAGACAGACTCCATCCAAAGAAAACAAAACCTATTATGTCTGCTTCTAATGCCCCTCCAGACTGGGTGGCCTTCACCTCGTTTTGTGCAGGCATTTATGGCCCTTAAGCCTTCTGCCTCACCCATAACTACGTTGCCTCTGGTAAGCCCTAGGTCTGTCTCCGCTTCTCTTCCCATGGGTTCCTCTCCTTGAACATGAATCTACCTATTCCCTTGGATGAATCAGTCTCTTGCATCCCAGATTGCTTCTCCCAAGGAATACTACACTTCTGATGATTCTGTGGAAGGGGATTCTCCACGTGGAGACATTTCATTTGATGAGACTATCTTCAAAATGAGGCTTTCAAATGGGATACTTCCCAAATGACAAACACAAAAAAAGATTCTTTGAACTGCTGCTAGTGAGAGTCCCTCCTTTTCAGCTGTACACCCTTTGTTCTTCCTACATACTTGGATGCCTTTACTGCAGCCTCGAACTCTTGACTCACAGCCTCCTGTGCCTAAACACCCAGACCGCTTCTACAAGGTGCCAGAGGAACAAATATTCCTCCTAAAGCCACCCTTGGCAGACCCAGCAGTGATTGCCATTTCTCCTCATAAACAGTCTAGGTTGTTAGTCTGCCTCCCTATTGCCCACAAGTAAAGATAGCAAATCCATGGATAGGATAGGCAAGGTGTACACTTCCTCAACTTTGGCCTTCAAAGCCGTTAACTATCAAACAGACATGACCAAGTATGCTCTGGACTTAGGAATTGAAGCTTGCAGAGAAGTGACTTGGGATGCAGTGTGTCCCATTAAAATGAAGATATTCTCAAAATTGCCCGTGGCACTATAAATGGCTAGACACTGAGATGCTGCTACGATGCTGCAGAAGCTTCTGCTCACTTTGCAGCATTTGTCCTTGAGGTATTCATGGCTCTGACTACACAATCTACCAGCGGACTTGGTCCAAAATCTGGGATGACCCCCCCCCCCCCTCAACTTCCTCTTTGGAAAGTAATCTGCAGACCTATTTAAGAAAAAAACCTAAGAATTACAGGATATTAAACATCTTGTATCCCCTATACCCAAATTTTACAAGAACTACCCAGCTTAGACTACCTTTGTTGGGCGTAACCCGCATTCTGCTGCCTCCTTCTCCAGACGAGGAACTAGACACTTCAAATCCAGGCCCACCTCCACAGCCTTGACTACCCTTTCAGGACAGGGGAGGTTCTAATGTATGACTGCCTTGCTCATCTGCCCTTCTCATCTCGCTTTACTTCACTGTCTCCCTTTCTGGCAGAGAATTACCACAGACCAATGGGTATTGACTATTCAAAAATTATTTCTTTCCTGGAAACGTATTCCCCCGAAAGGGCATTCCATTTACCCCCATAAAAAACAATGCCATCTCCTACCACAAATTCTGTCATGCCTTGAGCAAGGCACAATAGAGCCTATTCCCACAGGACAATGAAAAGGGATTCTATTCCCATCTTTTCCTGGTCCTGCAAAAGGATGGTCCCTGGAGATCCATTTTGGATCTCTCCTTCTAAAACCTTTACCTGCAGGTACCATCCTTCAAAATGCTGTCACTTCCCACTCTTGCCCTCGTACATCAAATGCTTTCATGGTCACCTTGGACCTAAAAGATGCTTACCTGCACATTCCCATCAGGGCCTCAAATTTCCTGTGTTTCTCTGGCCCATCCTCTCATGTCCAATTTTACGGCTTTGCCCTTTGGCTTATTCACTGCCCCAAGAGTGTTTAAAAAGTGCCTAGCTCCAGCCATTGCCTTTTGCAATATCAAAGGAATCCTGATTTGCCCCTATCTGGATGACATTCTTATCCTAGCACAGTCCGAAGATTCTCTATTAAGACATCTTCACTATGTCCCTACTACAAAGTCAAGTTCACCCCAAACTTCCTCCCTGAACCCAGACAAGGACAAGATATTCCTAGGTTGCAGAATCAATACAAAACTAATGAAAGCCTTTCTCCCACAGGACAAGTTTCTGTCTCTAACTTTCCACTTCCAGGAAGTCTTGCTGTCCCAGACAGTCACTGCAAGGCAATTCCTTCGACTCCTGAGATTGATGGCAGCAACCATTCCGCTACCATTGGCTAGAATGCAGATGCGAAAACTGCAGTGGTACCTCAAAAATATCTGGTCACAACACCAGAATCACTTGGAACAAGTTATTCCCCTTCTTCCCTGTTTAAAGTAGGGAATCATTTGGTGGATCCAACAAGTACAACTAAACCCAGGGCGTCCACTGCACCCCCCTCAACCCACATGAATACTGCATACAGATGCCTGAGGCTCAGCCTGCGGAGCCACCTTGCACTAAAGTCCAAGCTTCCATTAAAACCAAACTCATGAATGTAAGGGAGATGACAGCTGTTCTTTAGCTCTACAGACCTTCATATCCTCACTGCTACCATGTCCTCTTCTGATGGTGACTGACAATACCACTGTAATGTCGTACATCAACAAACAGGAAGATACCAAGGCATACCAATTACGCAGGCTAGCCCTACTAACTCTGGACCTAGCATCCCAGCACAACCTATCCCTGCAAGCCAGCTACATCCCTTCACAGGACAAGCAAGCAGACTTCCTGAGCAGAACATCCTCTACACAACACGAATGGATGCTGGACAGGACTATCTTCCTAGACAGTCCACCGGTGTGGCACTCCACAAATAGACCTGTTTGCCTTCCCCCAGAACAGGCAGCTGCAGTCCTGCACAAAGACTTACCCCCCCCCCAAGCCTGGAGAGTAGACTCCTTCAGTTTTGCCTGGGAGGGGTAAGTTCCTTTATTACCCCCCCCCCCTCCCAATTCAGAAAGTCCTCCTGAAAATCGGGAAGGACAAACCAAAAATCTTGCTAGTGACTCCCTACTGGCCAGGGCAGCACTGGTTCCCCCTACTACACAATTTAGCCAAGGGCAATCACTGCAGGTTACCCCACAAGGTGGACCTTCTGACACAAGACAAAGGAACTCTTCTACACCCACACTTGCAAATGCTATCCCTGTCTCTGTGTGTGATAAATTACTAACCCCCCATTCAGATGCCACTACTCTGATGACATGCTGTTAGTCCTGTGGGAGGCCAGGAAGCCCACTACTAGAAAATCATAACTTGCTAAATGGGAAAAATTGACTGGGCTGACACTCCCCCTAGTCCTCCTAAACGTGTCCACTTTTAAAGGGTGGACTTTACTATTCAGTGAAAGTGCACCTCTGCGTTAATCAGCCTGCTTACCTCCTGGAGCCTCCCTTGTTAACCAGGCTACATGTGAAACTTTTCCTTAAAGGGGTCTTGCACATCAGACCACCTAAGAAGCCTGTCCCTCTTCCATCTGACCTGAATTTCCAGGAAAAACTCACCCAGCTCCCCTTTGAACCGGCCAATGCAGCTGCTTTACAGTTTTCTCCTTGGAAAACAGTACTGTTAGTGGCTATTACCTCTGCTATAAGGGTTCCCGAGCTACAAGCCTTAATGACATGCTCATCTTATACCATTTTTCATAGAGACAGGGTCAGACTGAGAACTAGCCCCTCCATGCCCAAGGTTCTGACTTATCTTTAAATCAATCCATTCACCTACTCAGTTTTTTCCCCTATCCCAATAACCAAGGAGAGAGGATACTCCACTACCTAGATGTCCACAGGCAACTGAGATTTTACCTGGACAAGACTAAAGACATTAGAAAATCCAAACTACTTAGTATCTTTTAACCCCAGAGCATTGGGCAAGGCAGTCTGTTTCTGCTACGCGGACCACGGGGAAAAAAAAACTCCAGATGGGGTTAAGGCACACTCCACAAGAGCAGTGGCCACTTCCAAGGCCTTCCAAAAAGGCATGGACACAGCTTCCATTATGGAAGCAGCTACATGGTCCACTATCCACACTTTCACCAAACATTACATATTGTACCAAATCTCCAAAGCATGTGCAGGATTTGCCAGGGCAATCCTACAAGGCTTTGTGAAATGGTCTTCTGCATCCGCCACGCTTTCATCAAACTAATCTGTGGTGTTCTCTACCACACCAAGAATACTGCAACATAGGAATAGGACATTTAGAATAGTGTAAAATCTTGCCATTATAGATGTTCTCTTCCATGTTGGAGTATTCCTTCCCACCCACCATTTCCCCCTCCCAGACTCAACCAGTCTAACTGTTCCCTGATGCGCGCCTCCATTACAAGAGACCCAGTGCCTTTAACATGTCACCTTTGGCAACCTGTCCTGTTGTGCCATCTACTTTACCTGCTTGGCTTCAAGTTCTGAGGATTGTCTGTGCAGATGTCACGTTTAAGGTCCCCTGGTTTATGGCCCTACGTGTGACGTCCCATGCAGCTGCAACAGCCAAGGTGAAGCTTTTGTATAGGAGCAGACGTATGAGTCGCCTGAAGGCAGGAAAACCCACACCAGGAATTCTGCAACATGGAAGAGGACATCTATGGTTATGGTAAGATTTTACAACTATTCTTTTTGGCGAATGGGTTCTACATAAAACTTAACCTCCTTGAAGTGTGCTGTAGAGGAACTCTATCTTCCCTTGGCTTTCCTTAATGTGATTGTCTCAGATTAATTTTCTGCATGTTTTTTTCAGCTTTCAGTTTATGAAACTGCTTCTTAAACATAAGCATTGGTAATGTAGCTTTTTTTTGAGAAGTTTCAAATCTTGACTGATTTTAACTGAAAAATTAAAATGAGATGTTGGAGTTTATACTTGTGTGCAGTCTTCTATTTTAATATGTATATTTATCTTTAGGGTGGTAGACATGTTGACTACATAAGCGATCAGATAGTCAACAAGTTAATTGATGTTGTGAAGAAAAAGAATAAGAATGGTGTGACTGTTAAGCCTTTCCAGGTAAGTTTTTTTTTTTTTTATTTTTTTTTCACCTTGTTCATGTAATTGCTTGGTTGTGAGTGAAAGTGGGCATACTTTTTCCCCCCATTTTTAGTAGTACTTTATACAGTCTGGTATATTTTAATAACCAGTCTCTAATGGTGGTCTGTACAAAACTGGGGAGAGTTCATGGTTGTAAAATAGTGATGAAAATAACCACTTACTACATGTTTAGATTTTTCAGCCTTGTTTTTTATGTCTATTTTACTTACCTTTTGGGAATTTATGGGTGGCCAGTATTTGAGCGTCAACTTTCCTTTGTCCAAACTTGGATATGTGGGGAAAAATTAATGCACACTCCGTGCTCTGCAATGATGTGGTACTATACACAGGTTTGTACAGAGTTTGCATCTTGAGTGTTAAAAGGAGGACCTGAATAGCTGACAGCAGTATATCTGGAAGCCTTTTTGGTCTTGGAGTTGCTCCTGATATTGCATTGCTCCCCCTTTTTCTTTTAGCTTAGGTTTGACCTCTGAATTCTGTCCTCACTCTCAATACACCAGACTTTCTACTTTTTCCCCATCTTTCTTGATCTAGTTTGCTGTATATTGAGTAGCATAGTTTGGCTACACCCAGCTTGAGAGTCTAGCATTTCAGTCATTTTTGGGCAGATAGTTACTGTAATTTGCCTTTGTTTGCATCAAGGATAGCAACGAGGGCTAGAGTATGTTCTTAGTGTTTCACTGTTGCAGTCACTACATTTGGGTAATCTGCTGGCAGGTTGCCCTCGGTCGGCCTGAATTCCAAAGTCTTGGGTCGTGCGTCGGTTGCTGTCTTTTCTTTGATGTCAGATCGTCAGGGGTATAAAACATGCAGCAGACTCCATTTTCTTTAGTCTTTCTTGCCGTGCGGTGCCCAAAGCAGAAGCATTTCACAAGTGCTGGTCGGCCGAAGAACCGAAGTCTTCACTAAAGCCAAGTACCCTGTTGGGGAAACTTTTTTTTTTTCTTGCTTTTTACCGATGTCAGAAAAAGTTAATTGTATTACTTGTGGAAAGCAAATACCTCACAAGGATTTTCATTTATACTGTATTCCTTGCCTATGCCCTGATCACAACATGCCTGGCTGTCGGCTTTGTGCTAGATTTAACCAATGCACTATTAAACGTCTGTATATTTTTGCATCAAAGTATTTTGGAAACTAATTTAACTACCTAGAAATGTCTTCAGATAGTAATCAGACTACCGGAGTACATAAAAAAAACGCAAAGAAAAGGACAGGGAAAGGCAATCAAGATCCAAAGACAGACTAAGCTAAGCCAGTCGCCTGTTCGCCGGTACTCTAAGGGGCTTTCGCAGCCCCTGATACCTGCTAACTTCGAGTCGCAGGCCTCTACCGACACCCATGTGGAGTCTGGCATGCAGCAAGATACTCAAGGTATTGGACCGGGATATATCTCCCTCTGATGGGTCCGGAGCTGCTGAGCAGGCGCCTGCTTCTGATGGTGTATTCAGACCTCAACATTTGTATATCAAACCGAAGGCTGCAAAACCAAAGACAAAAGCAAATTCTAAAACTAAACTGACGTATGCGCCACGTGCACAGGCCTCTATGCCTAAAAAAACAGATGATCAAAAGACCTTAATACCTTGATCAGGGGTACCCATTCCCCTCCTAAGAGGCCTAGGCAAGGCACTGATTATGAATCTTCAGATCAGGTTTTTATTTCTTCGGATTCCTCTTCTGATCAGGAATTATCTATACCTCCCTATGAGGATTCTGATGCTGAGGAGTCTATTCCATCTGCATTGCCTCCTGAGGATTATTCATTTGGAGAAACTTTGCATACTTTGAGGGGGCATTTTCACTGGGAGAGTCAAGACTTCTCAGAATCTAAAAAGACGCTCGGGGATTTCCTTCCTCAGCACAGGCCTTTAGCCATTCCCCCTGTTTTAGACATTGTGGATGTGTTTTCAGAGTGAAGCTTGACCCCTGATCTTTACTTCCGGCTCCCAGTAAGCCTGACAGATATTACAGGGTCCCTGACTCGCATTAATTTTTATTTAGAAACCCTGCTGCTGATCCTGAAACTATTTCACAGGGTTTAAAGGGAGTTGAGGCCTCAACAGCAAAAAATCCTACCACCCTCTGACAGATTCAAGGGCACTGGACAGATGCAGGAAAGCTTATATATCTGCAGCCTTGGCAATCGGGGCCTTAAACTGTCAATTTCATATGCTTAAAAAGTGCCAACAAGTTATGGGATTGCTGAAACAAAATGATTACAGAACGCGAAGAAAATAAAGAATTGCAGGAATTAGTGCATGCAGTTGAACAAGTTGTAAAGAATACTTTGCAATGTGGTTTTGATTCCGTGGAGGCCTCTTGCGGGGCCGCAGTTACTGGATCTGTGATTAGGAGGCATGCCTGGTTAAAGGAGCAAAATTTGCCTGATCATGTTAAAGCAAAATTGCAAGATGCACCTTTTATAGCATAATTCTCTGTTTGGTATTAAGGCAGAAGAGGTTTTAAAGAAAATGGAAGATAAAGCTAAGTCTATGCAAACCGTTAAAGACTTACAAGTGCAGCCACCAAGATTCAGTAGACACTGGCCTACAAAAAAACTGGTCCTTTCCGGTGTCAGACATGAAAGGGGCAAATCCAGATGGCCCTAAGGGTTCCAGATACCAGGCGCAAGATTCATACAGGTCAAAGCAATGGGGTGCTTCCACTCCTCTAAATCTGGAGGAGATGAAGCGCAAACCTACAGAAAGCAATTCCAATGACTTCCTCTTCCTACACAAAACACTTATCTTTTGGCAGCACCCATAGGGGAAAACTTTTAACAGCACCCATAGGGGAAAACTAGCATTTAACCCAGGACAAGTTGGGTTCTAAACATCTTATGACAGAGATACAAATTTCATTTCCACACTCTGCCAATGGCAAATGGTTGGCCAGATCTGCCAAAAAATCAATGGGCAGAGGCACAAACGGGTTACGTCCCTCATGGACAGTACCAGAACAGGAAAAAGGAAAAGGTTTTTACTCTACTGTTCTTGGTACCCAGAAAGGACGAGGCCTGGCGGCCATTACTGGATTTATCTATTTTGAACACATACCTGGACATTCCAAAATTCAAAATGCTGGCTTTGCAGCAGATTCTGCCCATGCTGGGCACGAATGCTTGGCTGGTGACTTTAGACCTAAGAGGCATAACTGCATGTCCCAATAAAACAATAGTACAGAAGATACCTCAGATTCAAGGCTGGCTTAATGCATTACCAGTTCTCTGCACTGCCCTTTTGCTTATCTACTGCGCCCAGCGTCTTTACAAAGTGCCTGGCACCAGTAATTGCATTTTGCAGACAAAATATACAGAGATATCCTTACTTGGACAAGACTAGCAGAGATCAAGAACACTCTTCTTCGACACCAGGCGTTTGTGAAAAGGCTTCTAACATGCCTAGGGTACACAGTCAACTGGTACCCTCTCAAAAGATAACATTCCTGGGTGCAAGCTTGAATAAAACTGCCCAGATGGCTTGCCTCACACCAGACTAACAAAGGCAACTGACTAACTTGAAACTGATGGCATCCAAAACCTCTTCTGCAAGACAAATTCTGCAGGCTCTGGGCTTCATGGTGGTTCCATCTACTGGAGTTCACAAGCGTCGCAAGGATAAAGACAGGCCTCTGAGGTCCAAATCTGATAGCGCACATATGGAGCCAGCTTCAGGTTCGGCCATCAGTGAGGTGCTTTTGCAGCCCCTGTAGTCTGCCATTTCAGAACAGACTGCCGAAACGGACTCTCATGAGGAGCCAGCCAGGCCTTTAAATCTCTGTTGCAGGACCTTCGGACAATGCTCTTTCGGTTGGGTCCGGAGCCACTGTGCAGGTACCGGCTTCCGAAGGGGTTTTCAGGCCTACTCAGCTTCAAGTAAAGAAAGGCAAAGCCAAAGACGAAGGCAAAGACTCCTAAATCAAAGACTTCAACACAGGCCTCTTCTGAACCGGCTCCCAAGTCACAGAAACAGTTACTCAAGATGGCGGAGGATTTACTTACAATGATTAGGGGTTCTCATCCCCCTCCAGACAAAAGGCCAAGGCAGGATGTTTATTATGATTCCTCTGATCAGGCTTCTGTTTCCTCAGTTTCTTCTGATCAGGAATATTCTTTCCTTCCTTATGAGGATTCTGATGCGGAAGAATCTATTCCTTCAGCTTCTCCTCCTGAGGATTTTTCTTTTGGGGAAACTCTGCATGAAATGAGGGAGCATTTCCACTGGGAGGGACAGGAGTATTCAGAATCCAAGAAAAGACTGAGGGATTTTCTTCCCCAACATAGACCCCCTGGCTATTCCTCCTGTTTTGGATATTGTGGATGATGCCTTTTCGGAGGCTAATTTAACCCCTGATTCTTTTCCTCCTGCTCCTGTTAAGCCTGATAGGTACTACAGGGTTCCTGATTCCCATCAGTTTTTATGCAAGAATCCTACTGCTGACCCTGAAACAATTTCTCAGGGTCCTAAGGGAGTTAAGGCTACTACTGCCAAAAATCCTTTTCCTACTGAAAAGGATTCTCGAGCCATGGAAAGATGGGGCAAAAAGGTGTACACTTCTGCTACTTTGTCCATTAGAGCTTTAAACTGTCAGTTTCATATGCTTAAATATCGGCAATTTCTCTTATCTGTCTTAAAACAAAAATTTACTTCCATTTCTGCCTGTGCAGAGGATAAGGAATTACATGACTTATTGCATGCCACTGAACAAGTTGGGAAGCCTGTTTTACACTGGATTTGATGCCTTGGAGGCTTCTTGTAGGGCTGCGGCCTCTGGCACAGTCATTAGAAGACATGCATGGCTAAAGGAACAAAATTTACCTGAACAAGTAAAGGCTAAATTATTGGATGCTCCTGTTCAGCATAATGTTTTGTTTGGATCTAAAGCTGAAGAGGTGATTAAAAAGATGGAGGATAAGGCGAAATCCATGCAAACAGTTAAAGATTTCTTATAAGTACAACGTCCTAGATTTAGCAGGAATTGGCCATCAAAAAACTGGTCCTTTCCCTCTTTAGACAGGCCTCAAAGGGGTAGATATAGACGCTCCAGAGGGAGGCCTCAAACACAGGCTGCTTATAGACCAAGGCAGTGGACTGCTTCTACCCCTAGGGGAGGAGAAGACAGACCACAGTCTCAAAGGAAACAAACTGAATGACTCCTTCTGTTGGGCTGCAGGAGCATCTTGCCTGGAAGCCCCTCTCGGAGGAAAACTCTTTTTTACCAAAATTGGACTCAAATAACCCAAGACAAATGGGTTTTGGATGTGATTTTTAAGAGGTTACAAATTCCGTTTTCATACTTTGCCAAGGCCAAGCGGATGGCCAGACCTTCCAAAACATCAATGGACTGAGGCCTTAAACCAGGTGGAAGCTCTCTTGGCTATGAATGCCATAGAACTGGTACCTCTCTTAGAGATGGGAAAAGGGTTTTACTCGAGGCTTTTTCTAGTCCCAAGAAAGCAAAATTCATGGAGACCCATTCTGGATCTGTCTGTCTTGAACACCTTTCTAGAAATTCCAAAATTCAAGATGCTTACTCTACAGCAGTTACTCCCAATGCTGTCCAAAGATGCATGGATGGTGACTGGGTTTAAAGGAGGCATATTTACACATTCCCATCAGGCAGGATCGCAGAAAATACCTCAGGTTCAAGGCCGGATCAAGGCACTTTCAATTCTCTGCGCTGCCCTTTGGATTATCTACTGCGCCCAGGGTCTTCACCAAATGCCTGGCTCCAGTAGTAGCTTACTGCAGACTCGAGGGAATTCAAATATACCCTTATCTGGACGATTGTCTAATTCAGGCAGACAGCAAGGATGTCTTACTCCAGCATCTAGACTTTGTACAAAGCCTCCTCAAATTCCTGGGATTCTCTGTAAACAGTCAAATTTGACACCATCACAAGAGAACTTTTCTGGGTGCTCTTCTAAACACTACAACCCAGATGGCTTTTCTGACATCCGAAAAACAATTGCAGCTGGCATCAGCTTTCAAAGCCTTGGCAACTCTAACCCATCTTTCTGCAAGGAAATTCCTGCAGGCTTTGGGTTACATGGCCTCCTGTATCCTTCTCGTACCATATGCAAGACTACATGAGGGAAATACAGTGGTACCTAAAAAAGTGTATGGTCTCAGCATTACCACGGTTTGGACATACTGATTCCTGTCCTTCCTTGCCTTCAAAAGGAATTTTAGGTGGTCCAGGGCATGTGCTCTAAACAAAGGGAAGCCTTTCAGTCTACCTCCTGCCTCCGATTCTAACCACGGACGCCTCTGATTATGCTTGGGGAGCCCATTTTCAGGGCAATTGTCTGCAGGTCCTTTGGACAAAGGATCAGAAGCACCTGCATATCAACTTAAAGGAAATGTTAGCCGTTCAGAAAGCTCTATTGGCCTTCAGGAATCTCATACAGCCAGGACAGCTACTAATACGGACAGACAACATCACAGTTACATGGTACATAAACAAGCAAGGGGGATCTCATTCCTATCCCCTTTGCAGACTAGCCATGGATTTATGGAACACAGCTCTATCTTGCAATCTGGATCTTCAAGCTCTGTTTCTACCAGGAAAACAAAACTTACTGGCAGACTGTTTGAGCAGAAACCTTTCGGATCCGCACGAGTGGATGCTGGACACCAAAATATTCAGGATGATAACAGCAGTATGGGGATGTCCTCACAGATCTCTTTGCATCCCATCTAAATAATCAGCTGCAGAATTTTTGCACCAGGACATTCCACAGAGAGGCTTGGAAAGTGGGATGCTCTGTCATTCAGTTGGAGGAACCTCTCGGGATATGCCTTTCCACCTCTAGCTCTTCTTCCACGAGTTTTATTGAAGATAAAACAGGACAAACCCAAGATGATAATCTTGTTGGC
>NC_056747.1:783419112-783459112 GCF_019279795.1 Protopterus annectens
CTACATACACCCATCACAACAAATGGAATTTATTGGATACCTCTTGGGTTCAGCGCTACTAATTGCCAAGTTACTCAACTCCAGAGTACTCCCTATGCCTGGTAGTCTGTCAATACATCCGCATCCTTCACCTTCAGCAAGGTTAATTCTACAATTGTTGGGTCTAATATCCTTTAGTCTTGTTTGACTAGCCAGGTTCTAACTGAGGATACTTCAGTGGAGTCTGAGACCACTGCATAGAAATTCTCCCATTTTATGCCAAGATTTGCATTTATCAGATATGCAGATATCCTTGCTAGAAGATAGCATCTCTGTTGGAGACTGAGGGGTAGCCCTTTTCACGTACGTTCTCCACTGTGGACATCTCTCTGCTAGGTTTGGGAGGGGCATTTCTAAGCGGAAATGGTCCAAAGTGCAAGGAGATGAGAGCAGGCGTAATAGCATTGCAGGAATTTTGGGTCATTCCTCTCAAGGATGTGATTTTCATAGTAACTTAATGCAACAGTAGTCTGGTACATCAGCTAACTGGTTGGAACCTGCTCTTACCCTCTCTCAGGAAGGTACGAGTATGGCAGTGGGCAAGATCTTTGCATCAATTTCAGATGGCAGACATCCCAATGACATCCAGCGTATTAGTGGACAAACTGAATAGGAATATCTTAATGCATTGTGAATGGTCTCGCAATCCAGCAGTGACCGCTTTGATTTTTCCATCACTTGAGGCCAACCTTGCAATGTTTTTGCATCCTACCTGAAACAATGCTCCAGTTACTTTGCACTGATCTGTCCACAGGGACAGTTAGAGAGGACGTTCTAGTCCACAGTTGGTCCCAGATCTTTTATGTATTTCCCCGTTGCTAATGAAAAATTCATCTGGAAAGCAAGAAGGTGCAAGGCCACCAGTCTTTAATTTCTCCCTTCTGGTCCTGACAGACATTGTTTACTGCTTGTAGGCTTCTATTAGTTACATACCCCATAGATGTTGGATTATTATCCAAATCTCTCTACTTGCCTTGACATTTATTGCCTGTGAACCAGAAATCCATAAAAATAACAGCATGGTTCCTCCAGTTCTGACTATGGCCAGAGATGCCAGGCTTCCATCATTAGTTCAGATTTCAGTCTCTCAATCCACAAGTTTATCATAATAAATGGAAATTCTTTTCCGTCTGGGCTATGCTGAAAAGAATATCCCTTTTTTGCTCCCATTATTTCCATACTGGAGTTTAAGCTCTTCCAGTTTTTCCACTATCAGAGTGCAAGTAGCTGCAGATTCAGACTTGCACATCGTTCAGAATAACACCACTATAGCACCTCTACGTTTCTAAAGCCTTTTGCTGGAAGAATTCCATCTGATAATCTTGATCCATTCCTTGCTGATGGGCATCTGCTCTGTCCAAGGAACGGTGTCAACTGTTGTATCATGCTCAACTGTAGCCAAGACACTCTAAGCTTGCCCATAGCACCTCAGATCTTGTTTGCACCATATACTATAGACGTGTCAAGCCAGCTCTCAAGCTGTCATTTAAAATTTTCTACTTCTAAAATTTTTTTTACTGGTTACTTGTAAAATTTCTTTGCTAGTTATTTAGAGTATGCTTACCCTCTTACTTTCTTTACCAAGCTTGTAGTATTCTTTGTACCATTGCTGGGACAGGCTTCCCTTGTCTCTAAGGTAATTCCCAATACCATTGTTGGTATTCCCCCTCTCTTCCTTCCCTTTACCCATTGAGTATTTTGTTTTATCATTGTTGATACAAACAAAAAAAAATTCTGTGGTAGTCTAATTTGTCTCTGTATACTGTTGTTGGACAGGTGCTCACTGTATAGTTGAAGGCAGATTTTAATAAAAAAAAAAAGCTTCAAACCATGCAGTAAGTGGTAGAAAAATGCCAAAGTCAGTCACTTTTCTTGTTTGCTTGTGGGTACAGCATTTGAAAGCTGAACCTCCTGACATGAGGCATTTAGTCTTGACTGAAAGAAAAAAAATACTAATTCTTAAGGGCCTTCTAAAAACTCCTTTCTTGGAGGCTATTTAGGGGCTGAAACCTTCCTAAAATAGAGCACAAGAAGAGAAGCCATTATATTCCAGCTCCAAAATCTGTTAAATCTTCTGAACCGTAGGCAAAAATATCTAAATTGACACCAGAAATCTTGGCACTGGGGCCTCAAACCCCCTTCTACAGTGCTGTCCTATCCAAAGACTTCAACCATCAACTATAGCATCGTCTTCTGCACCAATGCTGAAAGCTCCCCCGTGGTACCTCTGAGTTCGGAACCATCCAGAACTTAATCTCCCATGGCACAAACTACATCTACAGTATAGACCTCCCCTTTTTTCGGCAACAATAATTTCCAACTTTGGTCACTGCCCCCATGTATCTTGCTGGTGGTTTGACCACAGTGTTGAAAGATGCTGTTACCTTGGACAGGATATTCACTGTCTGCAGATCCCTTATTTGGTCCTCATTGCAGTCCATTTTTAGAACACCTTGATTCTCTGACTAGGATGTCAACCTGCTCTTCCAGGAGCCTTTCTGATTTTGAGATAGCGATGCTCTTGGATCAGCTATTGCCAACCAGAATATTTCCAACTTCTTCCAAATCTCCTTCCCACCCCGAGCAGAGGAATTTTATCCACACTCTGGCATATATTCCTCTTTTGACTTCCTTTGAGGTATTGGTGCCCTTGACACCCCCTATCTTGGTACAGACCTCTTTGGTTTAATTGGTAGACCTTACCATAGCTCCAGAGCCTACCCTTTAGAGTTCATTTCACTCTGAGCTGAGCCATCCTTGGGATAGTGACTGGGTTGTCTGCACCGTGACCCCTTGTACTGCACCTGTTTTTTCTACAGTGGACGCTACTACAGTTCCAGTTGTCTTGGTGACACCAAGTTCTCTTATGGCTCCTTCCCTGGGGGTAGGCTCTGCAGTGGAGTGGGACACCAGTCCTGAGGTAATCGTTCTTTGTTCCAGGCTCCCATGCCTTCTCAGACGGGCTTGCTTTCCAGGTGGAGAGGGCACCTGCCTCTTCAGGCTTACAGCTGGTCCCTTCGCTGCAGGAGACTCTTGTATAACTATCCTCTGAACCGCAGCTGATGCTGTCCACTACTCTAGGACATTGACCAAGGGAACCTTAAGATGCCCTTCCACAAGGTATCGCGCAAGAGATCATGTGAGAGGTAACCTGTGGATTTCCCCTAGGAGTCCCTTAGAGGATAGAGTATGATGAAGGGCCCCCCTCAGGATGTCTCATTTGGAGACTGGAAATGTTAAAGCAGTGGGAGACTAAGCCCACCAACCCTTCCTTTAAAGCGTCTGTATTCTTGCGGGCTTTACGTGCTTGAGCGTCACCTTCTTTGGTGTTCCCGCCTGCAGATGACCTGGTATAGCTCATCGTGCAGCGCATGTGAAGGAATTCTGATTTTGTACTTAACTGGAGAGCAGTCCACATTGGTCCAAAGGCATACTAGTAGACATGGCAGCCACTAAGCTTGCCGAGCAGAGCCATACTGCCCATCCCTCAGAGCCTCTGGTGATTGACAGGATAGGGAAGCGGGTGTTTTCTTCATCGACCTTTGCCATCTGGTCCTTGAATTACTTGGCACACTTTACCAGGCTCCAGAGAGTCCCAGTTTCGGAACACTGTAGGACCTTAGTAGTAGTTTCTGACAAGGTAATCAGTTGCCTTACAGCTTGCCACCCTGGACACCAACTCATCCATGCGGTTGATTTCTAATACTACCGAAGGGATCGTCGTGAGATGTCATTCCTGGATGTGCCTGTGATTTTGCTGACCCTTTAAGTCTTTCTCAACACTCCAGTGGAAGCTTTTCCTTTTGGCCTAAAACTGACCCATTGGCCAGGTGGGAAAAGAACAGCAAGACCCTGTTTGCCATGGCCGCGCCCCCCCAACAACAATCTTACTCTAGGAATCAGAGGAGTGGAAACATGTGGTACAAAAAGTCCCAGGGTCCTTTCTGACACGTGGCAAGTTTACCCCCGGGCAGAGGGTGAAACCACCTCTGGAAGATGCCCTGCCTTACCAGAGGTAAAGGGGTTCTGCGTAATCGAGGATCCAGAGATTTTCTCTGGGCAGCTTTATCAGCGCTCCTGAAGAGCTGCTCTATTTCTTACCTCTGAAAGTGGAGGGGGATTTTCTCTGTGTACCACTTTGCCTGGTCAATGATGGCCACAGGTTTTGGGTGCAGACCATAATTACCAGAGGTTATCACACTCCTTTCAGTCTTTATCTAAGGTCTCTTAAGGCATATTCCTGACATTCCACCCAGTCGGAGTGAAGCAACAGCTCAAGAAATACAAAAGCTGCTCAAAAACATTGATCCAGGCAGTCCCACAAGACTACGTAGGATCCCACATTTTACTCTAGGTTTTTTTAGTGCCGAACAAGACTGGGGATGGAGGGCAGTCATAGACCTCAGCATTCTAAACAAATTTATCACAATTCCAGATGGTCCCTAAAGTCTATACTGCCCTTTCTAAGAAAGGACTATTGGATCTGCTTCATTGATCTTCAGGATGCATATTACCCTATAAAAATGGACACGCGCTCCAGATTTCTTAATTTCCAGCTGGGAACCAATCACTACCAGTTCTGCGCACTGCCCTTGGGTCTCTCTAAGGCCTGCAGTGTGTTAGAGTGCATGGCAGTGGTAACAGCTCACTTGAGACCACAAGGATTCAGTGTTTCATATTTACACAATTGTCTTAACTGCCCCCCCTCCCCACCATGCATCTGCTGGTTACAACCTTATACTAAACTTGCGGCATCCTTTGGGATCTCTGGAGGAGAAATGAAAGTTGGCTCCTTTGCAAACCCTGGAATTTATAGGGACAACCTTCAACACTCAATCTTGCCTAGTCTCCACTGCACAGACTAGAAAGACTAAGATCTCATTTCTGGATGGTACTTTCTCAGGGAAAGTTTCAGCTCAGGCAGCTCTTCAGCTACTAGGATCTGTGGCAGCATCTATTACGATAGTTTCTTTAGCAAGACTACACATAAGGGTTCTCCATTGGCTAAGACACAGTTGTCCCCTTTGACTCATCCTATATCCATTCACATCTGCATAACAAATAGATGCAAAGAAGACTTAATTTGGTGGATGAAGCCGGAGAAAGACCTATGGAACTGTCTTTTCTGTCCCTCTCTGCCTAAGGCCATAGTGACTGACACTTTCCTGATTGGGGTGGCATTCTATTGAAAGCCTGTCTAAGGCATTTGGGCACCCGAGGAGGCCACCCTGCATATTAGTGTTCTAGAACTGAGGGCAGTGCTTCTAACGCAGGCATTCCAATCTGCCTTCCCAGATTGCTATCCAGTCTGACATGTCTGTAGTCTGGTAGATCGATAAGCCCTACCAGTTTTGTCGAGACCATGAGAATTTGGCTACAGGAGATGGCTTTCAACTGCTTTCCGACAGCAACGCGCACTGCCAGGGATTCAAATGTCATTGGGAACAGCTTGAGCAGATGTCTCTTCCTGTCTCGAGTGGTCCCTCAATCCAGCCATAGTGGCGAAGATCTTCAGTCACTGGGGTCAGCCTTGCTGTAATCTCTTTGTATCCCCCGCAACCCACAAATGCAGCAGCTACTTTGCCCTAATTCCCCTGCACAGGAAGTTCTCAGGGGACACTCTGGCATACTGGGCTATTTTATACTTTCTCCTCCCCTTCCCCTGATCCCACAGTTTCTAAAGGATGTCCTATTTTCATGTTGGAATATACATAATAGTAGTGAGTTGCTACCAACAGCGCCGCCATCAGGCCAGTATACCAAAGTCTTTAGCAGGAGGATGTGTGATGTCCCTTACCATGGCCATAAACCAACGTTTGGTATAAGTGACATCTGTACATACCATAATCAGAATTTTTCTGCCGCAGTGAACGGCTGACTTCTGTTTGCCAGTTCCATAAGCAGGTATTTTTTTCAGATGAGCAATTTTAAGATTTCATTCAAGACCAGATGACAGCTTCTTTGACTGATAAGTGCCCTGTTGGGTTTTTCTTGACTCTTGATTACACTGTTTAGACCTGCATGTCAGGGGAAGTGTGCTCGTGGGGAAACTAATTCCTCACAAGGACACTCGCGCGAAGTGCCCATTTTGCTTAGGTGAGGCCTACGACCATATGTCCTGCCGTATTTGCAAATCATTTGTCTCCAAAACACTCAAGCTGCCTGGCAGCACTGAAGTTATACTTAAATCATAGGCTATGTCACTTAGCACTCTGTATGGAAGGAGTAGTAGGCACCTCAAATGAGCCGCCAAGAAAAGCAGGCTGGAATCTCAAGCTGCGCCTCTGGCATCAGAGCAGTTTCTAGAGGCGCCTGGAATCCTCTTAAAAATGCAGGCCTGGGAACCTTAATGGAAGCTGGGATGCCAGAAACTGTGTACGTCCGCTGAGGCAAATCAGCAGTCAGACCTATGGTGGAGGAGAACCACGACTGAGTCTGAAGGCCCTGCTCCTTCTATTCCTGTTGAGCAGATGTCCACTTCACTGCTTTTTCCACTGACTACTCCTTTGAAGAGAAAACAAACTAAGCACCCTGAAACTCAACCAGTGCCTGGCTGGGAAGTGTTTTCACAAAGCCTTAAGGCATTTCAGGCCTTGCAGACACACCAGCTTCCCCCTACCCTCACCTCTGCCACCAAGTGTCCTGTGGAAGACTTACTCTTCTTTGGAGGAATCCTTCTCTTATGAAACCCAAATAGACCCCCCAACCCTACCCCCAAGGATTTTTACCCCAGAGAACAACTCAATTTCTCCTGAATCCCCAAGTGAAGAATTTACCTTTGGGGACACTATCTCCCTCATGAGGGGGAACATTAGTGGCAGGCATCTGAGGTGACTTCAGGAAAATATATTTTGACCTTTTGCAGATGGAGCAACCATCTCCTGTATCACCCCTTACTGCCAACTTTTCAAGATGCATTTCTGGGTGCTTCAGTCTCCTGACTCGCACTTCCAGCCTCTAAAGGCCCAGACATTCTATGAATTCCCCCAGGGCACCCAGTTTCTCTTCAGAAATTCTCCAGCAGATCAAACTGTTATTGGTATCTACAGACAAAACTTTAAGGCAATTACCTTCTGCTGCCCTTTACCCAATGGATAAAGACAGCAAAATTTTGGATAGACTTGGGGGGAAAAAAGGTATATACCTCCTTTATTCTTGCCATAAGGGCCTTGAGCTACGAAACACATGGCTAGGTATGTTTGATAGAAGGGTAGAGGCTTTGGAAATGCTATCAGAGGTTCAGGATTCTCCTATTAAAGCCGCAGTTAATTCCCTACTTTACACAGCATCCCAAGTGACCAGGCACTCCAAGTGCAGTTATGTTGCTGTTGAAAGCCTCTTACAAATCAGCTGCAGTTAGGATCAGTACTAAAGGCGGTACTCTTGGGTAAGGCTTCAACCGCTCCCCATGGATGTACAGACAATTACTGGATGCACCCTTGGACAATAAGGCCCTCTTTGGACAGGCTTCTGCTGAGCTCCTTAAATCACTTCAAGAAAAGGGAAAATTATAGAACCTCAAATATCTTCCGGTATCCCCTATTCCCATATACCACAATTGTCCACAGAAGCTCTCCTTTGTTAGAAGGCAGTCCTTTTACTCAACTCCTCAATCTAAGGGGCGTTGACAGCCCAGGATAATTTCTACTCGCAGGTTTCAACACCAACTCCTCCACTACATCCTTTGGGAGTCTGACCAACCCAGACAACCCGCATTGTAATTCGCCTCCGTTGAACCCAGAAACACCCTTATCCTTTCGTCTCATCATCTCCCTAGCCTCATGGCAGAGAATGGCAGCAGAACAATGGGTCCTCCTCCATTCAGCGAGGATATTTCATGACCTGGTGGATGCTTCCATCTTTTCAAGGTATCCCGCAACCACCAAGAAACCAAATCCACCTATTCCCAACCATTCAAATTCATCTCTTAATTGAAGGCGCCGTAGAACAGGTGGCTGCCCCACAGAGAAATGCAGGCTTTTACTCCATTGTGTTTCTTGCACTAAGGAAAGACTGCCCTTGGAGGTCAATCCTAAACTTATCTTTCCTAAACCTCTTCCTCCAAGTTCCTAGCTTCAAAATGATTAACCCCTTCTCTTACCATTAATCCCCCCTAGCATTCATGGTAGCCCTGGATCGATGCACATCTCCACATCTTATCAATCCAAATTACAGGAAATTCCTCATTTGCTATAGGCTCCTGTCATTTATAATTTTCTGCTATGCCCTTTGGTCTTTCCACTGCCCCTTGAGTGTTTACGAAGTGTCTAGCCCCCTTCATTGCTCATTGCAGGACCCAGGGTATACAGCTATAACCATACTTAGACAACTTGCTCATCCTTCAAGACTACCAAGCTCTACTACTGCACCTACAACAGGTGTTTTCCACCCTAACTCAACTAGGGTTCACTCTAAATATAGAAAAATCTCATCTGACCCCCTCACAGGACTTCTTGATACAGGATCAAAACACCACAGCATGAAAGCTTTATTTCCCGACCAAAGGATCAAAGGCCTCTGTCTGTACTAGTCAGATCCTTACCCACTCATTCTCCGCTTGGGAATTCCTGAGTATGCTAGGCCACATGGCATCCCTGATACCCATGCTACTTCAGGCAAGACGCCACATGCGCAAAATACAGTGGGCTTTGGAAATCTACGGAGCCATCATTCCCAACCCATGGACTCTCCCTTTCCTCTATTCCTGTGTTTAAAGGAAATCCGGTCGGTCTCTGCTCTGCAACTCAACCCATGAACCCACCTACTGGTTCTAGCCCCACAACAACAGGTCTCCACAGATGCATCTGACCTGGAGTGGGAGGCAGTGCTCTTAACAAACCAATAGCAATTTTCCATTCAAGGCAAATGGACCACATTAACATTAAGGAAATGAGGGTATTGCTATTAGTCTTGACATTCAAACCTACTATCCTACCAGGAAGCCTGAAAGTAATCTCATGACTGTCCTGTGGTACGTCAAGCAAGAGGAAACCAGGTCCTACCCACTATGCAAACTGGCCATCCAGATTTGCAACTTAACAGATGTCCTTCAAGGATGTATCTGCAGTCATCACATATGGGTTGTCCTGCCTCAGGCAGCCCTTCGGTTGGCCGGATTCCAAAGTCTGGGTCCGGCGTCGGCTGATGTTGCAAATTCCCCGACGTCAGAGCGCCTGGGGTATAAAAGCATCAGCCGATGCCATCTTCCTCAGTCTTTCTTGCCGTGTGGTGCCCGAAACAGAAACAATTCGCAAGTGCCGGTCGGCCAGCTCCTGTATTTCAGCTAACCGAAGACTTCAAAAGCTAAGAACCCCATTGGGGAATCTTTCTTTCCTCAGCCGATGTCAGATAAAGTTAATTGTTTAACTTGTGGGAAACAAATACTTCATAAGGATTTCCACTCTTACTGCCTCCCCTGCTTAGGCCCAGACCACGACGTCTCGACCTGCTCAGCCTGTGCTTCCTTCAACCGACGCACTCTTAGACGTCGGTCGGAGTTCGCAGAGGAGTTTTTTGGGGCTAGTTTTGCTTATAAAATGCTGTCAGCAACCCCGACTTCTCATTTACATAAGAAACGGATAGACAAGGACCGACACACGCGGGCCACGGTTTTGGCTGAAACCACGGCTAGGCCTACCGCAAGTGTCTGTCTCTGCTGACAGAGTCCTTGGAACTTCCGAACCCTGAAACCGTTCAACCGACCACCTCTGCCCCGGAGGCCCCTGCCGAGTCGGTTATTGAATTCCCTTCAGATACTGGTGTCTTGGAAACTTCCGACACCATTCCACTAGACAAAACTACACCAGCACGTGGTGCAGCCAGGCCCCCTGCATCCATGTCCATAAAGGCTTTTTACCAGGGCTAAAGCTGCTTAACACACAAACTATGCCTCCCAGGGTTATTCCTGAGGGACCCACTTCTAGTTTTCAGATCCTAACTTTGGCAGAGGACCTTATCTATTTAATCAGGGGCTCTCGGCCCCATCCGGACAGGTGCTCTCAACCTCCTCTAGACAAAAGGCCCAGGATTGACCCCCCTGATCCACACTCCTCAGAGGAGGTCTCTGATGGCTCTGATCACTCTGACTACCAGGAGGAGGCTTTTTCGGCCTACGAGGATTCGGATGCAGAGGAGTCTTATCCCCTCAGCCTCCCCTCCCGAAGAGCTTTCCTTCGGGGAGACACTTCACTCTGAGAGAGCATTTCAAGCATTTCAAATGGCAGGGCCAGGAATATTCTGATTCCAGGAAAAGATTAAGAACATTTCTACATTTACCTCAGCATAGACCTTTGGCTATTCCTCCAGTCTTAAATGTTGTTGTGTACTCTGAGTCTAGTATAACCCCTGACACTCTGCCTCCGGCTTCTGTCAAACCCGATAGGTATTACAGGGTCCTGGACTCTCATAATTTTCTTTACAAGGGCCCACTCTGCTGATCCTGAAACTATTCCCCAGGGCCCTAAAGGGGTTGCAGCTGCTACTAAGTACCCACTCCCCTCTGCTAAGGAGTCCAGGGCTTTAGAGAGATGTGGTAAAAAAAAGTGTGTACTTCTGCCACTCTTTGTATGAGGGCTTTAAATTGTCAATTTCATATGATACAGTTCCAAGAGTATTTGTTAGAAGAAATGCATAAGAAACTGTCTTCTTCCGAACCCCTTGATCGCAAATCCCTACAGGATCTGGTACATAACTCCCAGCAGGTTAGCAACCATTTCTTGCAGTGTGGTTATGATGCATTGGTAGCTTCATGTAGGTCAGCAATGACAGATGTAGTCATATGTAGACATGCTTGGCTCAAGGAACAATCTTTGCCAGACCATGTTAAAGCTAAGCTTCTGGATGCTCCACTGGAAAAGCAAAATCTATTTGGTTCCACTGCTCAGGAGGTCCTAAAGAAATATGAGGAAAAGGTAAAATCTGTACAAACAGTTAAGGATTTTCTTCAAGTCCAACCACCAAGATTCAGCAGAAATTGGCCTAGCAAGAATTGATACTTTCCGGACACAAAGATTTCAGAGAGGCCGGAACAGGCGTGCCAGAGGTAGAGGGCAAGCTAGGGGCTCCTACAGAGGCCGGCAATGGCAGCCATCAAGCCAGACAGGTAGTGCAGGGCCTACAACTGCTGCACAAGGACAGACTCAATGACTTTGCCTTGACTCCGCCAACCAGGGCTCAATTAGAAGCACCCTTAGGTGGAAAGCTTTCTTTATTCTCAAAAAATTGGCACAGCATTACAAGAGACAAATGGACACTGCAAATAAGACAACGGATACAAGTTCCATTTTCACACATTACCAAAAAGAAAAGGCATGCCAGATCTGCCACCAAATCAAAGGGCAGAGGCTTTGAAACAAATCTCAAACTTAAAACAAATGAAAGCTATAGAAAAAGTTCCTCTTTCAGAACAAGGCCAAGGATTTTATTCCAGGCTATTCCTTGTTCAAAGAAAAGGAAATCAATGGAGACCTATTCTCAACCTGTCCGCACTGAATACTTATCTCATTGTGCCAAAATTCAAAATGCTGACTCTACAGCAACTCCTTCCCATGCTGGGCAAGGGGTCTTGGCTGGTAACTCTAGACCTCAAGGAGGCATACCTGCTTGTCCCTATCAGACAAGATTGCAGAAGGCGCCTCAGATTTCTTGCAGGGTCAGAGCATTATCAATTCTCAGCATTGCCCTTTGGCTTATCTACTGCGCCCAGAGTATTCACGAAATGCCTGGCATCAGTAATTGCACACTTCAGGGGATTCAAATATACCCATATCTGGACGACTGCCTTGTACAAGCAGACAGCCAATAAACTTTGATAAAGGACTTAAATTATACCATCAATTTTCTGCAGGCCTTGGGATATACAGTCAACATGCACAAATCAAGACTTGTTCCAACCCAAAGAATAACCTTTCTGGGTGCGGGTATAGACACAACCCCCCAAATGGCCTTTCTCACAGAAGAAAAACAGACAAATACCGGACTACTTCAAGAATCTGACGAGACAAACTCAGCTAACTGCAAGGAAAATCCTGCAGGCCCTGGGTTACATGGCATCCTGCATTCTTTTGATCCCACAAGCAAGGCTGCATATGAGAACTACAGTGGTACCTAAGGAGTTTATGGACTCGGCACAGTCACAGCTTGGAAACTTTGATCCCACTCATTCCATGCCTTCAAAAGGAATTTCTGTGGTGGGCTTAGGCCAGCCAGTCCAACAGGGGGTTACCCTTCACAAAGTCAAAAGCCACCCAAACTATTACAACGGACGCTTCAGACCTAGGTTGGGGAGCACACATGGACGGTCGAGGTATTCCAGGACAGTGGTCACAAAAGGAGCTACGCATGCACATATATCAAAAAGAAATGCTAGCAGTGATGCATGCAATCGAGGCCTTCAAACTCTTTCTGCATCAAGGCCACCTACTAAGGACAGAACACCACAGTTATGTGGTACATAAACAAGCAAGGAGGCACCCATTCATACCCTCTTTGCAGACTGGCAATGAATCTATGGGATCTTTCCTTGAAACTCAATATACAGCTGCAAGCCCAGTTTGTGCCAGGAAAAGACAATATACTGGCGGACAGCTTAAGCAGAAATACCATGGATGCGCACGAATGGATGCTGCACCCAGACATCTTTTTACAGATAACACAATCATGGGGGAGGTCGGGCATAGATCTATTTGCCTCCCCTCACAATCATCAACTGAAGACATTCTGCTCAAGGACATACCACACACAAGCGTGGAAAGTGGACACTCTCTTTCAGCTGGAGAAATCTAACAGTGTATGCATTTCCACCTCTTCCACTAATGACCAAGGTGTTACTGAAGATCAGAACAGAGCAGCCAAAAGTGATTTTGATAGCTCCGGACTGGCTAAGACAGCACTGGTACCCACTGCTAAAGAGCATGTCACATACGAAACCATGGCCTCTTCCTCTATGGCCTCTTCTACTGACACAGCACAATTACAAAACTCTGCATTCCAACCTGAAAACCTTACAACTAAGCCTGGAAAATTCCTTAACTCCTCAGGATAAGCTATACCAAAGAGTGAAGGATATCATCATGGAAGCTCACCGCCCTTCCACAAGAAAGGCATATTCAGCAAAATGGAAAAGATTTCTCACTTGGAACACCACAAAGGGCCTTCTTCCGTCAGTAATGAGCATGGCACATATCCTGGAATATTTGGCAGAAATGTTTCACAATGGTCTGTCTTTTTCTTCCATAAAAATTCATGCCTCGGCAATTTCAGCAGAGTACAATACTGATGCACCTGTCTTCTCTCATCCTCTACTAAGACAGTTTCTAAGAGGTATCAAAAACATCAAACCTCCAAGGAAACCACCTCTACCTGCTTGGGACCTTAACTTCGTGTTGGAAAAACTAACGCTGCCTCCATTTGAACTAGCAGCATTTGCAGATCTACAGTACCTTTCATGGAAGACTGCCTTCCTTCTGGCCATAACCTCAGCAAGAAGAGTATCGGAGTTACAGGCCCTGATGGCAGTACAGCCATTCCTTATTTTTCATCAGGGCAGTGTCATTGAGAAACAATCCTACATTTATGCCAAAGGTGGTATCCAGGGTTTCATTAAACCAATCTATTCACTTGCCTACCTTCTTTCCAAATCCACAGAACAAAGGGGAAAAACTTCTGCACACCCTGGACATACACAGACAGTTGCGCTACTACCTGGACAGAACTAAGAGTTGCAGAAACTGACCAGCTGTTGGTAGCTTACGCTGCTGGTACACAAGGTAAAGCAATTTCCAAACAGACAATTTCAAAATGGATAGGAAATTGCATTCGCTTTTGTTACTCCTTTCATGGAAAGGCTGTACCAGCTAACATTAGACCTCATTCCACGAGAGCAACAGCCACCTCCACAGCCTTCTTAAGAAGGGTGGCTACCAAGGACATTTTAGAAGCTGCCACATGGAGCTCCGTGCATACATTTGCCAAGCATTACAACTTACCCTTATATTCCAGATCCAGAGCAGTCTTTGCTACAGCTGTCCTGCAGGGTATTTTAGCTACACCATCCTTTACTGAGTTCCTCCACCCCCAGATTGGCTATGGTATTCTACCCATATGTGATGACTGCAGATGCATCCTTGAAGGACATAGTACAGTTTTGTACCTACCATAAATGTAGATGTCAGATAGGTATGCATCTGCAGTCAGGTTTACCCTCCCTCCTTCCCCTCTTTGGTATTTCATGGGTTCTTCCCCTCATATACCTACCTATGGTGTATTTGTTTGTATTTATATTTATTTATATATATATATATATATATAGAGAGAGAGAGAGAGAGATTACTGTGCATGTTTGGATTCCTTTAGAGGGCACCTGGCATCTGGGGCAAGATAAACTGAGGAAGATGGCGTCGGCTGATGCTTTTATACCCCAGGCGCTCTGACATCGGGGAATTTGCGACATCAGCCGACGCCGGACCCAGACTTTGGAATCTGGCCGAGCGAAGGGCTGCCTGAGGCAGGACAACCCATATGTGATGACTGCAGATGCATACCTATCGGACATCTACATTTATGGTAGGTACAAAACTGTACTTTTCCCCTCCAGGTCCACCTAGTAGTTATGTATATCCCCTCAACAGAGAATGTTATGGCAGACAAACTCTGCAGAACCTTTGCTCTCTCTCTCACTAATGGATGCATCAGAGAGGGGTTTTTCTGGACTTGATGCATAGTTGGAGTATTCCACAAGCAGATCTTTCTGCTTCCCCCCAGAACAAGCAGATGCTCAGCTTTTGCACAACAGATCCACATCCACAAGTTTGGAAAGTGGACGCATTTTCTCTTTGGAGGGAATGTACCTTTACACCTTCCCTCCTTTCACACTAATTCAAATAGTCCTGAAAATTCAGGACAATCCAAAAATCCTGCTGGTAACCCCATATTGGCCAAGAGAGCATTGGTTCCCCCTCGTACACTGACTAGCCAAAGGTAATCGCCACAGGTTACCTCACCGATTTATCCCTACTCACACAGGACAAAGGGATCCCTATTGCACTCACAGGTGAAAGAGATTAGAATCCTACCATCCCATAAGGTCAGACACCTAGATTCAGAGGACGTGGTCAATGTTGCGCAGGACAACAGAATACCTAGTACTAGGAGAAATTCTGCATCAAAGAATTACTGGGGCCCTCTTACTACAATACCAATGGTCCTATCCTACTTGTGATAGCTATTCCACTCGAGACTAGCATACTGTTCAGTTAAAGTCCACTTGTCTGCCATTTCTGCCTGTCTGCCCACTTCACCCCCTCTAGCATCCAGACTGGAAGTCTAGCTTTTTCTGAAAGAGTTCTCCACGTTAGACCACCCCCACCCCAAGAGGCCAATTCCCCCTCCTTGGGACTTAATTTTGTTTTAGGAAAACTAACCACCCCCTTCAGTTTCCCTGAAGCTATGCACCCTGAAAACAGTTCTGCTAGTAGCGCTTACTTCCGCTAGGAGGGTCTCGGATACAAGCCCTTATGGCCACTTCTCCTAGGCTAGTTTCCCACAAGGACAGAGTGGCTCTCAGGACCAGCACTTCCTTCATGCCCGAGGTAGTTAATGAACTTTCATTAAATCAAGCCATTAACCTACCCGTTTTCGACCCTCATCCGCAAAACTCCTCTGAGAGGAGACTGCATTCCCTGGATGTGCACAGACCACTGTGATACTACTTGGAGAAAACTAAATCTATTAGGAAATCTGCAATTATTCATTTCCTTCCATCCCAGAGCCCTGGGGAAGTCTATTTCCAAACAGACCACTTCCTCATGGATCTCCCAAATCCATTTGTGCTACTCCCATCATGGGAAAGCCTTGCAAGGCCGTTTTAAACCTCACTCTACCAGGGCAGCTATCTCTTCTACCTTTTTTTTAAAGGCATGGACTTCACCTCCATTTTAGAAGCAGCCCCTTTGACCTTGGGACACAACTTCACCAAACACTGCAAGCTGGATATGGCCTCTTTAGCAAGAGCTGGTTTTGCCAGGTAAGTCCTCCAGGGCTTGGTTGATCACGGAAATCTTTCCTCCACCCCAGGTTCATACTTAAAGCTCTGGTATTCTCCCTGCTGTTATGAATATTGCAACATGAGAACAGAAGAACATAGAATAGTTGTGTAAGAACTTACCATAACCTTAGATGTCCTTCTCTTCCATGTTGCAGTATTCAGTGCCACCCACCTATCCCGTTTCTTCCTAACTAGCATTCCGTGACTTGCCTGTGGGGACAGTCATCTTCCCCAGTCTCAACTCTACACAGCCAACCTACTGCCTTGAGCCTGGCCTTACATGCAAGTCTAAGGGTCTCAAAAGAAGTTCCTCCTTTTGTAATCACAGGAGCACTACTGTAGGCAGCAAAACGATTCTGATGAGGGTACGCGCAGGTGGCAATTTTGTACTCTATGGCCCTGGTAAGCGAAGTTGCATGTTTCCTCCTGCTAAAAAGACTGGTATACTGGCCAGATGGTGGCACTGCTGGCAGCAACTCCCTACTGTTATGAATACTGCAACATGGAAGAGAAAGACATCTAAGGTTATGCTAAGTTCTTCCACAGGTATTTTTCGGCTGAGTTGCAGAGTAATCCTCATTGCACACTATTGGACCTGACAAGTCTGGTTTCCCTTTCTTTGGCCTTATCTAGTACATTAACCATGGATTCTGGATCCACCGTCGCATCCACAAAGGTTGATGCATCCAAACGTATCGCGCCTCAAGCTGACAGCTAGGCTTAGTAACCCATCCTCACCTGTTTGTCACATTCTTCTGGCTTCCCATAAACCATTCACTAGGAAAATTTACCTCAGCAAGTGAAACATTCATAATTTGGTCTTGATGAAGGAATAGATCAATTTTCAACTCTTCTCTATTTGCTACTGGACTATTTATCAAACCAACTCCACTCAGGGGTAGCAGCTACAACTATTCGAGTGCTCCTGGCAGCTACCTTTATCTTCCATAATGGCTTCCAGGACGCCTTTATTTTTCAGTCTTTGTAACACCTTTTTAAAAGGTGTTGTGCACATTAGCCCCCCCCCCCCCCCCATTTAAAGAGCCAGTCGAGCTTTGGAATTTAACACTAGATGTTTATCATGTTTCACTGTTGCAGTCATGACTGTAGGGGTTCTCCCCTGCCGGCAGGAATCCCTCAGTCGGCCAGAATCCCAAAGTCTGGGTCCGGTGTCGGCTGTTCAATCCTGCTCCCTGACGTCAGAGCGCCAGGAGTATAAAGCAGACAGCCGATGCCATTTTCTCCAGTCTTTCTTGCCGTGCATGATAGCAGTTCGCAAGTGCCGGTCTGTTGACTCCTGACGAATATTTCTACTTCGGTCCGAAGACTTTCTTCTCCACTCAAAGCTAAGTACCCCGTTGGGGAAACTTTTTTTCTTGCTCCACTCCGATGTCAGAAAAAGTTAATAATTTTATTTCAAGTGGGAAGCAAATACCTCAAGGATTTTCATTCTTACTGTATTCCTTGCTTAGGCCCTGACCGATGTTGATGGTTGTCTGTTTTGTGCTAGATTCAATCAACGTACAATTAAGCGAAGGTACGATTTTGCTTTTCATTACTTCGGTAACTACAAAATGTCTGATACGGTTCCTTCTACCGGAGTTCACAAGTGTCGCAAGGATAAAGACAGGCCTCCGAGGTCAGGTTCGGCCGTCGTCAGTGAGGCGCTTTTGCAGCCCCTGTCGGCCATTTCAGAACCAACGGCCTAAACTGACTCTCATGAGGAGCCGGCCAGGCCTTTAAATATCTCTGTTGCAGGACCTTCGGACAATGCTCCCTCGGATGGGTCCGAAGCCGCTGTGCAGGTACCGGCTTCCGAAGGGGTTTTCAGGCCTACTCAGCTTCAAGTAAAGGCAAAGCCAAAGGCAAAGACTCCTTCTAAATCAAAGACTTCAACACAGGCCTCTTCTGAACTGGCTCCCAAGTCACAGAAACAGTTACTCAAGATGGCGGAGGATTTACTTAGAATGATTAGGGGTTCTCATCCCCCTCCAGACAAAAGGCCAAGGCAGGATGTTTATTATGATTCCTCTGATCAGGCTTCTGTTTCCTCAGTTTCTTCTGATCAGGAATATTCTTTCCCTCCTTATGAGGGTTCTGATGCGGAAGAATCCATTCCTTCAGCTTCTCCTCCTGAGGATTTTTCTTTTGGGGAAAGTCTGCATGAAATGAGGGAGCATTTCCACTGGGAGGGACAGGAGTATTCAGAATCCAAGAAAAGACTGAGGGATTTTCTTCTTCTTCCCCAACATAGACCCCTGGCTATTCCTCCTGTTTTGGATATTGTGGATGATGCCTTTTCGGAGGCTAATTTAACCCCTGATTCTTTTCCTCCTGCTCCTGTTAAGCCTGATAGGTACTACAGGGTTCCTGATTCCCATCAGTTTTTATACAAGAATCCTACTGCTGACCCTGAAACCATTTCTCAGGGTCCTAAGGTAGTTAAGGCCGCTACTGCCAAAAATCCTATTCCTACTGAAAAGGATTCTCGAGCCTTGGAAAGATGGGGCAAAAAGGTGTACACTTCTGCTACTTTGTCCATTAGGGCTTTAAACTGTCAGTTTCATATGCTTAAATATCAGCAGTTTCTCTTCTCTGTCTTAAAACAAAAATTTACTTCCATTTCTGCCTGTGCCAGAGGATAAGGAATTACATGACTTATTGCATGCCACTGAACAAGTTGGGAAGCATGTTTTACACTGTGGATTTGATGCCTTGGAGGTTTCTTGTAGGGCTGCGGCCTCTGGCACAGTCATTAGAAGACATGCATGGCTAAAGGAACAAAATTTACCTGAACAAGTAAAGGCTAAATTATTGGATGCTCCTGTTCAGCATAATGTTTTGTTTAGATCTAAAGCTGCACAGGTGATTAAAAAGATGGAGGATAAGGCGAAATCCATGCAAACAGTTAAAGATTTCTTACAAGTACAACGTCCTAGATTTAGCAGGAATTGGCCATCAAAAAAACTGGTCTTTTCCCTCTTCAGACAGGCCTCAAAGGGGTAGATATAGACGCTCCAGAGGGAGGCCTCAAACACAGGCTGCTTATAGACCAAGGCAGTGGACTGCTTCTACCCCTAGGGGAGGAGAGGACAGACCACAGTCTCAAAGGAAACAAACTCAATGACTCCCTCTGTTGGGCTGCAGGAACGTCTTGCCTGGAAGCCCCTCTCTGAGGAAAACTCTTACCATAATTGGACTCAAATAACCCAGGACAAATGGGTTTTGGATGTGATTTTAAGAGGTTACAAATTCTATTTTCATACTTTGCCAAGGCCAAGCGGATGGCCAGACCTTCCAAAACATCAATGGACGGAGGCCTTAAACCAGGTGGAAGCTCTTTTGGCTATGAATGCCATAGAACTGGTACCTCTTTCAGAGATGGGAAAAGGGTTTTACTCTAGGCTTTTTCTAGTCCCAAGAAAGCAAAATTCATGGAGACCCATTCTGGATCTGTCGGTCTTGAACACCTTTCTAGAGATTCCAAAATTCAAGATGCTTACTCTACAGCAGTTACTCCCAATGCTGTCCAAAGATGCATGCATGGTGACTTTGGATTTAAAGGAGGCATATTTACACATTCCCATCAGGCAGGATCGCAGAAAATACCTCTGGTTCAAGGCCGGATCGAGGCACTTTCATTTCTCTGCGCTGCCCTTTGAATTATCTACTGCGCCCAGGGTCTTCACCAAATGCCTGGCTCCAGTTGTAGCTTACTGCAGACTCAAGGGAATTCAAATATACCCTTATCTGGACGATTGTCTAATTCATGCAGACAGCAAGGATGTCTTACTCCAGCATCTAGACTTTGTACAAAGCCTCCTCAAATTCCTGGGATTCTCTGTAAACAAAGTCAAATTTGACACCATCACAAGAGAACTTTTCTGGGTGCTCTTCTAAACACTGCAACCCAGATGGCTTGTCTGACATCTGAAAAACAATTACAGCTGGCATCAACTTTCAAAGCCTTGGCAACTCTAACCCATCTTTCTGCAAGGAAATTCCTGCGGGTTTTGGGTTACATGGCCTCCTGCATCCTTCTCGTACCATATGCAAGACTACACATGAGGAAAATACAGTGGTACCTAAAAAGTGTATGGTCTCAGCATTACCACAGTTTGGACATACTGATTCCTGTCCTTCCTTGCCTTCAAAAGGAATTTCTTTGGTGGTCCAAGGCATGTGCTCTAAACGAAGGGAAGACCTTCCGTCTACCTCCTGCCTCTCAGATTCTAACCACTGACTCCTCTGATTATGCTTGGGGAGCCCATTTTCAGGGGAATTGTCTGCAGGGCCTTTGGACAAAGGATCCGACGCACCTGCATATCAACTTAAAGGAAATGTTAGCCGTTCAGAAAGCTCTATTGGCCTTCAGGAATCTCATACAGCCAGGACAACTACTAATACGGACAGACAACACCACAGTTATGTGGTACATAAATAAGCAAGGGGGGATCTCATTCCTATCCCCTTTGCAGACTAGCCATGGATTTATGGAACACAGCTCTATCTTGCAATCTGGATCTTCAAGCTTTGTTTCTCCCAGGAAAACAAAACTTACTGGCAGACAGTTTGAGCAGAAACCTTTCGGATTCACACGAGTGGATGCTGGAGACCAAAATATTCAGGATGATGATAGCAGTATGGGGATGTCCTCGCATAGATCTCTTTGCATCACATCTAAATCAGCTGTAGAATTTTTGCACCAGGACATTCCACAGAGAGGCTTGGAAAGTGGATTCTCTGTCATTCAGTTGGAGGAACCTCTCGGGATATGCCTTTCCGCCTCTACCTCTTCTTCCACGAGTTTTATTGAAGATAACAGGACAAACCCAAGATGATAATCTTGTGGGCTCCGAATTGGCCTCAATTCAGACAATGGCAAGCTCCTACACAGAGGTGGTGAGGATAACTCACAATCATTCAGAAAGCAAGCCCAATGACTTTCCCCTTTGCATGCCAAGCAAGACTCAAATGGCAGCCCCCTTAGGAGGAAAGCTGGCATTATTTTCAAAGAATTGGCATATTGTCACACAAGACAAATGGATCCTGGACATTATTAACAGAGGCTACAGATTCTCATTTTCACACCCTTGCAAAAATGAGAGGCATGCCAAACCTGCCACACAATCAAAGGGCAGAGGCACAAAGGCAAATTACCGATCTCAGACATGACAGCTATTCAGGAGGTACCTACGCACGAACAAGGTCAAGGTTTTTATTCCAGGCTGTTCCTGGTACCAAGGAAGGGAAAAGATTGGAGACCTAATTTGGACCTGTGCATCCTAAACACATTTCTACTCTAACCAAAATTCAAGATGCTCACTCTGCAGCAACTTCTTCTCATGCTAGGCAAGGAGTCTTGGCTGGTAACATTGGACCTCAAGGAGGCATACCTGCATTTCCCAATTGACAAAAATTGCAGAAGATAGCTCATATTTCTTGCAGGTTCAACCCATTATCAATTGTCTGCATTGCCTTTTGGCTTATCTACTGCACCCAGAGTGTTCACGAAATGCCTGGCATCATTAATTGCCTACTGCAGACTTCAAGGGATACAAATATACCCTTATTTGGACGACTGCCTGATCCAAGCGGACAGCAAGCACATTCTTCTGAAACATCTGGCTTATGTAATAATGTTGTTGAGCTCTCTGGGATACACAGTCAACAAAAAGAAATCAAGGCTAATACCCTCTCGGAAGATAATTTTCCTGGGTGCCAACTTGGACACAAACACCCAGATGGCCTACCTCACACCAGAGAAGCAGGGGCAACTAACTCGATATTCAGAGCACTAGCAAATTGCACCAGGCTGACTGCAAGGAAAATCCTGCAGGCTCTGGGATTCATGGCATCTTGCATCTTACTAATCCCATGTGCAAAGCTGCATATGAGGAAACTTCAATGGTACCTGAAAAACATATGGTCTCAACACAGCCACAGTTTGGAAACAATAATACCACTAATTCCATGTCTGCAAAAGGAATTTCTGTGGTGGGCTCGAGCATGCCAAACAAACACAGGTCTTCCATTCAGCAAGCCTCAAGCAAATAGTCATTACAACAGACGCCTCTGACTACGCCTGGGGGGCGCACATGACAGATCCGTGCATTCAGGACAAATGGTCCCAAAAAGAAAAGCACCTTCACATCAATCAAAAGGAAATGCTAGCAGTAATAAATGCTATTATAGCTTTCAAGGGCCTTCTGCAACCAGGTCAACTATTGATAAGAATGGACAACACCACAGTATGTGGTACATAAACAGGGAGGAACACATTCATACCCCCTATGCAGACTGGCCATGTCATTTTGGAACACGGCCATGGACTTACAAATGGAACTACAAGCACAGTACTTGCCAGGCAAGGAAAACACACTGGCAGACAACCTAAGCAGAAATATGACAGATCCACACGAATGGAAGTTGCATCCAAAAGATTTTACAGAAATAATCCAAGCATGGGGAAGGCCAGACATAGATCTCCTTGCCTCCCACAAAAATCACCAATTGACAAAATTCTGCTCAAGGATTTTCCATCCAAAGGCCCGGAGAGTGGACGCTCTCTGTTGGACATCAATGACAGTTTGCCTTCCCACCTCTTCCTCTGCTGCCCAAAGTTCTATTGAAAACCAGAGCAGACAGACCAAAGATGATTCTCATTGCTCCGGACTGGCCAAGACAACACTGGTACCCACTCCTGAGTAGCCTGACACATTCACCACCATGGACCCTGCCTCTAATGCCTCTTCTGACTCAGCACAGCTTCAAAACTCTTCATAGCCATCTAAAAACGCTCAATCTAGCCGCATGGAAGATCCCTTGGCATCACAACAGACCCTACTCTCCAAGGAGGTGCAGGATGTCATTTTGGAGGTCAGAAGGCAGTCAACTAGAAAAGCTTACTCTGCAAAATGGAAACTGTTTTGTGTCTGGAATGAGAAAAAGGGCCAGGATCCTGGAAAACTGAATTACATTCTCCTCCATCAAAATCCATGCCTCAGCCATTTCTGCAGAATACAACACTGATCCACCCTTATTCTCTCACCCTCTCTTAAGACAGTTCCTCAGAGGGGCTAAGAATCTAAGACCTCCAAGAAAACAACCAATACCTGCTTGGGATCTCAATTTCATTCTGGAAAAACTGACCTTGCCTCCCTTTGAGCCAGCTGTGCCTCATCAGATTTGCAATATTTGTCCTGGAAAACAGCTTTCCTTCTGGGTATTACCTCAGCTCGAGTTTCAGAACTACAAGCTCTCATGGCTGTATAGCCTTTTATCATCTGACATCAGGACAGAGTTTCCTTATGAACCAACCCGTCCTTTATGCCTAAAGTGGTATCCAGGGTAGCTTTGAATCGGGCCATACACTTACCTACCTTTCATCCTAATCCTCAAAACAAAGGGGAGAGATTACTACATTCCTTGGACATCCACAGACCACTATGTTATTATCTTGACAGGACAAAGCCTTTCAGAAAATCAGAACAGCTCTTTGTGTCCTATGCTGTAGGAGCTCAAGGAAAGCCAATTTCGAAACAGACACTCAAAATGGATAGCCCACTGCATACGCTTTTGCTATTCTTTTCATGGCAAAACTGTACCTACAGGCATCAGATCTCACCCCACAAGGGCCACAGCTACCTCTGCAGCTTTCCTCAGAGGAGTTCCTACTAAAGATATTTTGGAAGCAGCCACTTGGAGTGCTGTGCATACCTTCTCCAAGCACTACCACCTACCATTATACTCCAAATCTAGAGCAGGCTTTGCCACTGCAGTCTTGCAGGGCATCCTGGCTCCTCCTAGTTCCACCTAGTGCCTACCACCCCTTTCTTAGCTTTGCGATTCTATCCATCTGTTATGACTGCAGCTGTATGCACGACAAACATGGTACAGTTTTGTACCTACCATAAATGTAGATGTTAGATTGCTAATACAGCTGCAGTTCAGGTTTTCCTCCCTCCTTCCCCTCTTGGGACAGGCTTATAGGCTAACACATCCTCATACAACCTGATTGGGGTATTCATTTATGGTGTATTTGCTTGCAACTACTGTATTTTGATTATATTGCACTGCTTTTACACAAATTTATGTATTGCCTTCCTTCTGGGGGCACCTGACATCTGGGGCAAGAAAAACTGAAGAAAATGGAGTCTGCTGGTTCCTTTATACCCCTGTCGCACTGACGTCAGGGAAGAAGCGACAACAACAGACGCCTGACCTAGACTTTGGAATTCGGCCGACCGAGGACCCACCTGACGGCAGGAGAACCCATCTGTTATGACTGCAGCTGTATTAGCACTCTAACATCTACATTTATGGTAGGTACAAAACTACTTTCCCACTGCCTCTTTTGCCATGGATGTATAGACCCTGGGGGTGGGGGCATTATGACAGATTATCAAAGGGATGTAGACATTTTTCCTTGGATCTGAATGTGCTTGTGATAACGCATTCCTCATTTTGTTGCAGGTCTTTCAAGCCATCTTTCTCTGGTTGTAGCTGCTATCTAATGCAGCAACATAGCAGTGGTGTGGTATATAAAGGGAGAGAGAGCGCCCTGTTAGGCTGTGAGGGTGGAGGAAGGGGCCAGGTCCTCTCCTTTTTCTTCTGGCTGTAACATCCTGGGACATGGTAACTATTTTGTAGAGAAACTTGGATGATGCTTATGAACCACTTCTGTGGCATCCGAAATCAGTTGGCAGTGAGCATTTGAGAGCTGTCTAGCTTGTTTCAGCAACTGCTATTCTGTAATCCCTCCACAGGAAAGCCTCATTTTAGGTTTTTCTCCTTTTCCACTGTTTTTGAAATTTCTTTAAGGATTCAGCTGAGGTGGATTAATCATTGTTCTAGTACCATTCTAGTCCCAATAAGTACAGTTCTCATTTTACCTTTTTCTGCTTTTCATGCTATGCAGTCTAATTTGGCAAATGCTACCTGACCCTTCAGTCCTGGAAACTGACTGGCTTCCCCAGGGCTGTTATCAGATGGACAAGATCATGAGAGCAGCTCAAACACCTGCTGCAAGGACTGCAAAAACAAGTTGACAAATGCCTTATTGGTATTTAAAGGATTGACCCTTGCCTATGCTTGCAGTTCTTCAGTGAACTTCAGATGTTCATGTGGCAGCAGTATGCAACTTTAAAGAAAGCTGGAGAGTTTTGGTTGTGATGAAAGTCTGTAAAGCATTTCTAATGGGTATATCTTTGAGGACCTGTTCCTTCACAGATGCTACACAAACTTTGTTAAAGAAAACCGCCTTTGAGCTATTGAATGAGCTTCTGGCCAGTTTCATTTTTGGCCTGGAAAATATTCATTTGCTTATTTTGGCCGAAATGTCAGCTTTATCACAGTCCCCTCTTAGTTTTCTTACAAATTAAGTACATGCACTAATCCAGCATTCATGCAGACAGTTAACTTTGGATTTAAAGTTTAATCTTACGGATCTGAAGTCATCTTCATTCATAATCCTATCTCTGTTCTGATCCTCTAAACAGACAGTCTGCTTCAATATCTATATACTCAGCTCAAGCTCTTTCCTTTTAACCATAACTCCCCACTTCTCCAGATTACCTCATATCTTTGGTACTTGTCGGAATAACATTGAGGTTCCAGTGCGCTCCTCCATGGGTTTAGTAGTGTTTTTGCCACCTTGTCAGTTGGAATTCTTCCCTTCTATTTCTTAACTCGTATCCTTTTATTACAAGAAAACTGTTAGAATGTTTCTCACCATAGCGTTTTTCCTCGTTTCTATTTAAAAAAAATAAAAAAGCTCCTTTCTTATGGCCAGTCAATAGGAGAAGCCTCTAGGTTTCAAGAATGCACTTCTGTGGGATCCTGCTTTCTGATGCTCACAGGGAGCGTGTTTCCTAACTGGGGACTGCTCATTTGGCCAGCGACTGTAGCATCTGATCTGAAGTAGAGACTTCATTTGTCAGCCACCTGTGGGTCTTTGATCCGATATCGGATCCGAGCCGGCAGCTTGTTTCATAGCTAATGGATCCGAGCTCCTAGCTCCTCCCCTCACCCATAATCCCCTGCCAACCCTCCATGACCTCAGATCTAGTTTGCCACGCTTGTGGATGGCTGGATTCCTTTGAGCTCTTAGCGAAATTGTCAAGTGTGATTTTAGTCAACTTTTCTCTACAGTTAAATTTTAAGTGTTTAAGAGTCAGGTTCCCTGTATTTTATATTTTCTTTACATAGTTTTCCCTCCTTTCGCTGGTCGTTAGTGAGTGTGTTTTGGGGCCTGTGTGTTTGTGTAGCACTTTTTTTCTCTCAAGTATGGCTGAGGTCCCAAAAGTCATTTTTTCTAAATGTACCGAGTGTGGCCATAAGCTCTCCCCCAGCTGTTGGCCACACTCGGTGCGTTCGGTGCCTTGGCATTGAACACCTCATGTCAGGCTGTACCATTTGTGCAGCGTTCAACCCCAGGGAACTGAAAGAGCGGAGGTCGAAGCTGGTCCTGGTGGGACTTTTGCCTCCGGACTTGGCTCTGGCCTTCGCTGCTCCCGTAGTGCTATCACAGGCTGTGGTCATTGCCACTCCTGCCCCCCTTCCGGCCAGGACTCAAACTCCCGCTAAAGCGCCGGAGGACAGGGAGGCTAGGAGGGAGAAATGGAGGGAGAAGCACCACAAGCGGCGAGCCGAGGCCTCCACTTCGGCCCTGCCAGCTAAGCGGGCTTCTCCCTCCACTTCTTTTAGGTCTCCTCCTCCTCGGCTCAGATCTCCTTGCTTCTCCCCGGGGCCCGAGGAGGAGGAGGCCCGATCTCCATCGAGGCAGCATTCCAGGCCTGCCTCGGTGGCCTCGTCGAGATCAACGTTCAGCATGTCAGATGCAGACTTGGACCGGACGATGCGAAGATTCATCCAGGCCCAGCTGCAGATGGCAGTGCTCTTGAGCTCGCAACCTTTTTTCACTCCAATTGCTCCTTTTCCGACCCTCTACCCAGGTTCGGAGCATTCGGAGCCGAGCAGCGTCTGAGCCGGGGGTAGGTCGGCGCAGACAGTATTTGCTACTTCAGATCCGACCCTATCCTCGAGTCTGTCTGATCCGACCTCTTGGAGCCGTGGGCCGAGCTTCGGATCAGAGGTATTTAGTGTGCTATCGGCTCCGTCCAGGTCTGAGCGCACTGGTCCTTCGGATCAGATGGTCTCTGCGCCGGCTCCGATCCCTTCAACGGATTAGAGTGGGAGCCAGCTCTCTGAGCCCAGGGAGAGCGGCTCCCCCTCGGCCTTCGATGTAGTGGAGAGGGCTCTGTCGAGAGCATCCAGACCCCCGGCCCTCGTCTCAGCTCCACCCTGAACTCCCTCTCTGCCTGGCCAGGCTTACATCACCCGGCCTCAGGGACAGCCTGCTTCAATGTCCCAGGTTGTTCCATTGGAACAGGATGTTGCTGGCGAGTCCTCCCCGGTCAGCCCCCCCCCCCCCCCCCCCGAGGAAATGCCTCGCAAGCACAAGTGCAAGAGGAGGCACGTGGACTCCCATGGAGTCCTTAACTGATGACACGGACTTGGATAAAGGGGAAGGCTCCCCAAGATAATCACCTGAGGATGCCTCCTTTGGAGATATCATGGAGATGCTGAGGATCAGAGGTGGGTGTCTGCCCCCAAGGCTTCCTCAGCCCGTGTTTCTGGAGGCATTCGAAGCAGGCCAGTCTACCTCTTGGGTGTACCTTCCGGCCGACCCCCTGGTGGACCTTATCACCAGGGCGTGGAAGGGTCCGGACACTGTGGAGCCAGTCCTCAAACGCCCGGACAGGGTACTAAGCCCCCCCCCACACGCGCACAGACAGATCACACTGGAGCAAGGCCCCAGCCCCCCCCCCGTAGATGCCATGTTGGCGGCAGCCCCGAAGAGGGAATTAGCTCAGGAGAGCCCCTCAGTCCATCCACCGAGCAAGGAGTCCCACTCGATGGATTGATTAGGGAAGCGAGTTTTTAGTTCAGCGACCTTTTCGGTATAGTCTCTGAATTATATGGCGCATGTCATCAGGATGCAGCGGGATCTTATCAAAAAATACACTGCCTCCCCCCCCTGAGTCCATGTCGGTGGAGGACAAACAATTGTACTCCACCCGAATGGCCACTCTGAGATCTGTTTCAAATACCTCTATGCGGCTATTGTCCCACACCACCGAGGGATCCGCTAGAGCTAGCGGAGCGGGAATAGTCATAAGACGTCAGGCCTGGCTCTGTCACTGACTTTGTGGAGCCCTTTAAAGCGTCCTTTGCGAACACCCTTTTCGATGGTTCTGCCCTGTTTGGCAAAACGGTTCGCGAGACACTTGTCCAGAGCGAGAAGGATGGGAAGACGTCTGCCGTCGTCCGCTTCTCTGCTCCCCAGCGGCCCATTTCGAAGAACCAAAAGGGTCAGAAGTGGTTCCAGAAATCACAACATTTCCAACCCGCTCCGGACAACCAGTCCTTCCGTGGCATAGGAGGACAGGGAGGACGCTGCCCCAGGGGCAGAGGGGCTCCAAGGAACTTAGGGTCCAGAGAACCTTTCTCTGACCGGCCCACGCAGCAGCCCTGAAGGGTTGCCCGACTGCTCCACTCTGGAGGCAGTCGGGGGGGGGGGGGCTTTTCTGAGCTCCTAGCAGCATGGAAGTCTATCACGACAGACCACTGGGTGCTTCAAATTATATCCAGAGGATACAAATCCCATTACATCATGTCCCCAAATTCAAGAACCTCCTGTAACACCCGATCAGAGGGAGGCTGCAGCCGCAGAGATTCAGCAGCTGCTAAGAAATAGCCATCCAGCCCATCCCCCAAGACCAGCTCTGATTAGGGTTCTACTCCAGGTTTTTTGGTGTCAAAGACGGGGGGGACTTGAGACCAATTCTAGACCTAGCCCGTTTGAACCTGTCTGTAACCAAGGGAAAATTCCGAATGGTCACTCTTCAATCTATTCTTCCCCTTCTAAGGGAGAACGATTGGATGTGCTCTATAGACCTCAAAGATGAGTACTACCACATCCTAATGGACAGACTATCCAGGAGGTTTCTCCGCTTCCGGCTGGGAGCCAGTCACTACCAGTTCAGGGTCTTTCCATTTGGCCTCACCACAGCCCCCAGGGTGTTCACCAAGGTATTGGCAGTGATCGCAGCCCACCTGAGACTCCAGGGAATACAGGTCTTTCCGTACCTGGACGACTGGCTTCTGACCGCCCCCAACAAGGCATTTACTTCTCTCGGCCAGAGATTTCTTTCTCCGCCTAGCCCCCAGTTAGGCATCACCATCAAAGCAGATAAATCCTTTCTGGCCCCGACACAAGTCATTGAATTCATAGGAGCCAGAATAGACACCAGAGATCTAGGAGCCTTCCTGACGGAACGACTACGGAATTTGCAACTTCATGTGCGGGCCATCCTCCAGTCAGACTCCACCGGTGGAATTGGTCCTGAGGGCGCTGGGCTCCATGGCGGCAGCGATAATGCTCCTTCCATCCGCCCGTCTGAACATGCGGGTTCTGCAGTGAGTGGACCCTTCTAGTACAATGGTCCTTTCTGTCCTTTCCTCTCCATCACCCCATCGCTATCAGCAAGGCTTGCAGAAGGGCTCTTATGGTGGCTCCATGCTCCGGATCTCCATACGGGCTGACACTTCTGCACCTCTCCCCCTCTCGCCACGGTGACCACGGACGCCTCCCGCCTCGGGTGCGGGGGAATTATTCAGGCAGGACCGTCCAAGGCATGTGGAACGATAGACCTCCCTGCATATCAACTTTCTGGAGATAAGAGCGGTGCTGTATGCGTTGCAAGCACTTCAGAATCTCCTCCCCATAGGAACGGTTGCAATTCAGTCGGACAACATGTCGGTTGTCTGGTACATCAACAAACAGAGGGGAACCCGGTCTTGCTCTCTATGCTGCAAAGCCATGAGTATGTGGGAATGGGCGATTTCCACCAACCGCTTTCTGATTGCAACGCACATTCCAGGGCGTGCCATCATACTAGCCGACAAACTCAGCCGCACCCTTCTTACCCCTTACGAGTGGTCTCTCAACCCACTAGTAGCGAAGCAGATATTCGCAGTATGGGGGCAACCCTGTTGCGATCTTTTTGACTCTCCCTCAAACACCAAATGCAGCAATTTCTTCGCTCTGATTCCCTCTCCGAGACTCTCTGGTGCATGCTTGGCCGCCCGGTCTACTTTATGCCTATCCTCCTCTACCCCTGATGCTGCAGCTCTTTCAAAAATCCTCGCGGTTGGGGAGCAAGATGATCCTCATTGCCCCATTCTGGCCTCGGCAAATTTGGTTCCCTTACCTGTGGTCTCACCTAGTGAATCCCCCTTAGATTCTGGATCCCAGTCCGGATCTAATCTCCCATCCGTCGGGTCTACCGACCCCAAAACTGGACAGTATGAAGCTGACAGCTTGTTTGCTCCAGTTCCACTCCTAGTTAGGACTCCCGGTATCTCTTCACCAGTCAAAGCCATCCTCGTGGCAGCGCATAAATCTTCCACCAGGAAAGAGTACCGCAGTAAATGGATCTCCGTCTGGGCAGAGCATCATAATCTAGATCCCTTTACGGCTCCTCTTCCATCCATACTAGACTTCCTAACCAAACTTTTTCAGGAAGGCACTAGTTGCTCAACTGTCATTTGGCTGCAATCTCCCATTACCATGTGGGACATGACACAGGGCCCTTTGTCGGCCAAATTGTGTAAAACCTTTCTCAAGGGCACCTTTTTGCTTAGACCCCCCCCCCTCCCTATTAAAGAAGCTGTACCCCCGTGGGATATTTCACTAGTTCTTCAAGCCCTGACTGCTCCACCATTTGAACCTGCCGCTTCAGTGGATCTCAAATACTTGTCCTGGAAAACAGGCATTCCTTGTAACCATTACTTCGGCGAAAAGCGTTTCGGTGCTTCAAGCTCTTTCTGTGAAACCTCCTTACTTTATCTTTCATCCGGACAGTGTACCTCAGGACCAATCCCTCCTTCCCAAGATAGCATCAGAAACCAATATAAATCAATCCATAAATCTACTGGTATTCTTTCCTAAATATCAGAATAAAGGAGAGTACAAGCTGCATTCATTAGATGTTCATAGGCAGCTGCGTTTTTATACTCTTAGAACAGCTGGTCACAGCAATCCGACCAGCTGTTCATTTCCTTTGCCAAATTTAATTTGGGGAAAGCAGTATCAAAAATCTCCCTGTCACGCTGGATTTCCCAATGTATTCTGTTAGCGTACCAAGCTTCTGGGAGACCCACACCTGAAGGAGTTCACACACATTCCACTCGTTCCATCTCTAGTTCTGCGGCCTTCAAATCTAGAGTTCCATTGGGTGATATTTGTTCGGCAGCCACTTGGGCCTCACCTCATACCTTTATTAACCACTACAAACTGGATGTAAATTCTAGAGGGAGAACATCCTTTGGCTCTGCGGTGCTCCGCAATATCCTTCCATGATGGCCACCCAAGATTCAGGTAGCTGGGGACTCTGTCCCACAGGTTGCTGACAAATGAAGCCCCTACTTCAGATTAAGAAGTTATGTACTCGCCATAACGTTCCATCTGAGTAGGTGGCTTCATTTGTCTGCAACCATCCCCCCCTCCTTCCCCCTGGCCTTCAGCGGATCTTTGTGAGTTGTTTTATTGCAATACCCTTTTTGGGTACATATATAGGGGCAAACTTGATCTGAGGTCATGGAGGGTTGGCAGGGGATTATGGGTGAGGGGAGGAGCTAGGAGCTTGGATCCATTAGCTATGAAACAAGTTGCCGGCTCGGATCAGATATCGGATCCAAGGCCCACAGGTTGCAGACAGATGAAGCCACCTACTCAGATGGAACGATGTCCTTCAAGAATGCAACTGCAGTCATAACATAGGGGTTGTCCTGCCTCAGGCAGCCCTCTGTCGGCAGAATTCCAAAGTCTAGGTCCGGCGTCGGCTGGTGTCGCCTCTCCGACGTCACAACGGCTGGAGTATAAAGGCATCGGCCAACGCCATCTTCAGTCTTTCTTGCCGCGCGGTGCCCGAAGCAGTAGCAGTTTGCAAGTGCCGGTCGGTCAGCTCCTGTGTTTTCAGTACCGAAGTCATCTAAAAGCTAAGTACCCCGTTGGGGAACATTTTTTCTTGCCTCAGCCATTGTCAGAACAAGTTGAGAAAGTTAATTGTTTGTCTTGTGGTAAACAAATACCTCATAAGGACTTCCATTCTTACTGCCTTCCTTGCCTGGGGCCAGACCACGACGTCTCGGCCTGTACTGTCTGTGATTGCTTTAATAAGCGCACTCAGGCGCCGGGCAGAATTCGCTGATGACTTTTTCGGTGAATCTTTCGTGTATATCATGCCATCGGATCTACCGACAACTCAATCTGCCAAAAACCGAAAAGTCCGGGACCAACATCCTCGGCCCGCGTCCACCACCGATGCAACTCCTAAACCCTCCGCTAGTGCTTCGGTCCCTTCGGAAGCGGTAATTCAACCGCTCCAGGCCGACGTCACAGCGATAACACTACATTCGGTCTCGGAGATCTCTCCGGTGCCGGTTGTTGATTTTCCTCCGGAAACCGAAGTTCTGGATCTACCCGACATAATTCCTGTAGACAAGGTTACTCCTGCACGTGGGGCTGTTAGGCCTCCTGTATCCATGTCCATAAAGGCCTTTGCACGTGCTAAGGCCGCCAGCCAGGCCAAGGCCCATCCTAAACCTGCTGCTCAGGCCCCTTCTGATAAACAGATCATGTCTCTTGATGCAGATCTTATTTCTCTTATCAGGGGGTCTCAGCCTCATCCAGACAGAGGTTCTCAGCCACCTGCAGAGAAAAGGCGCAGAACTGAGCAGGCTGACTACATCTCTTCAGATGAAGCCTCTGGGGATTCTGAGCATTCTGATACCCAAGAAGAACCCTTCCAGGCCTACGAGGACTCTGATGCGGAGGAAATCAATTCCCTCTGCCTCCCCTCCAGAGGATTTCTCGTTTGGTGAAGTCCTGCACTCTGAGGGAACATTTTAAATGGCAGGGTCAGGAATTCTCTGATTCCAGGAAAAGGCTGCGTACCTTCCTCAAGCTTCCCCAGCACAGACCTTTAGCTATTCCTCCAGTTATGGATGTTTTGGATGATGTTTTCTCTGACTCAAGTGCTAACCCTGATTCCCTCCCCCCTGCTCCTGTCAAGCCAGACAGATATTATAGGGCCCCTGACACTCACAAGCATCTCTTTAAGGCCCACTCTGTGGATCTAGAAACTATTTCACAGGGCCCCAAGGGAGTGGCTACTTCCTCTGCCAAAAATTCACTGCCAGTGGACAGGGAAGCTAGGTCCCTGGAGAGATGGGGTAAACAGTTTATACCTCTACCACCCTAGCCATGAGGTCACTTAACTTCCTTTTTCACGTTTCAGTACCAGGATTTTTTACTGGATGATTTACAGAAAAAGTTAGCGCCTCCTGAGCCTATTGATAGAAAGGCATTGCAGGAACATATACACACTCAGGTTAACATCCATTTTCTTCAGTGTGGTTATGATGCATTGGACGCTTCATGTAGGGCACCTATGACTGGGGCTGTGATACGTAGACATGCTTGGTTAACAGATCAGTCTTTGCCTGACCATGTTAAAGTAAAGTTACTTGATGCACCTCTGGAAAAACAGAAGCTTTTTGGTGCTAATGCACAAGATGTGTTGAAATCCATTGAGGAAAAAGCTAAGTCAGTACAGACGGTCAAGGATTTCTTTCAGGTTCAGCCACCCAGATTCAGCAGAAACTGGCCTTCAAAGAATTGGTCCTTCCCAGGCTCTGACAAGTTTCAAAGGGGAAAAAGCAGGTGTGCCCGAGGTAGAGGGCAATACCGAGGATCCTACAGGGGCCACCAATGGCAACCTACAAATCCAAGAAGTGGCGCAGACAGCCCAACTGCACCACAAGGACAATCGCACTGACTTGACTTTCATACCGCCTATAAAGGCTCAAAGAGAAGCACCTTTGGGCAGAAAAGTATCCTATTTCTCAAAAAACTGGCATATCTTAACCAAGGACAACTGGATTCTGGATTTAATAGACAAGGGTTACAGATTCCACTTCCATACTTTACCAATAAGACAAGGTATGCCAAACCTGCCACATCAAAGGGCAGAGGCACTCACTCAAGTTTCAAAGCTGTTAAGTATAAAAGCAATAGAAAGGGTTCCTCCTCGGGGACAAGGCCAGGGATTTTATTCAAGACTGTTCCTTGTTCCAAAAAAAGAAAACAAATGGAGACCTATACCGGACTTGTCAACTCTAAATACTTTTCTTATTGTGCCAAAGTTCAAAATGCTGACGCTGCAGCAACTCCTTCCCATGCTGGGCAAGGGGTCTTGGCTGGTCACTCTGGACCTCAAGGAGGCATACCTGCATGTCCCAATCAGACAAAGCTGCAGAAGATACCTCACATTTCTTGCAGGAACAGAGCATTATCAATTCTCAGCATTGCCGTTTGGCTTATCTACTGCGCCCAGAGTGTTCACGAAATGCCTGGCATCAGTAGTGGCACACTGCAGTCTCCAGGGGATTCAAATATACCCCTACCTGGACGACTGCCTCATACAAGCAGACAACAAACAAACATTAAAAGCAAACTTGGACTATGTCATTCAACTACTGCAGGCCTTGGGATACACAGTCAACATTCAGAAGTCAAGACTACTGCCATCCCAACAGATTATTTTCCTAGGAGCCAAACTGAACACAAACTCAAATGGCCTATCTCACAGAGGAAAAACAACAGCAGTTACCAGAGTACTTCAAAGGCCTAGCAAAACTCTCCCAGCTGACTGCAAGGAAAATCCTGTAGGCCCTGGGGTTCATGGCATCTTGCATTCTTCTGATACCTTTGGCAAGACTTCACATGAGAAAGCTGCAATGGTATTTAAAAAGCTTATGGTCCCAACACAGCCAAAGCCTAGAGGACGTAATCCCACTCATTCCATGTCTGCAAAAGGAATTTTTGTGGTGGGCTCAAGCAAGTCAAACAAAGGCATGTCTTTCAACAGACCTCAAGCAGGTCAAATGATTACAACAGACTCCTCAGATCATGGATGGGGGGTGCACATGGAGGGCCGATGCATTCAAGGTCTATGGACACCAAAGGAAAGACATCTGCACATAAACCAAAAAGAGATGTTGGCAGCGATACATGCAATCGAGACTTTTGAAAAATCACTACAACAAGGACATTTGCTAATAAGGACAGACAACACCACTGTCATGTGGTATTTAAACGAGCAGGGAGGCACACATTCTTATCCCCTCTGCAGACTAACAATGCTTCTCTGGGAAAAATCCCTGAGTCTGAAGATACATTTGCAATCCCAGTTTGTGCCAGGCAAGGACAATGTACTGGCGGATAACCTGAGAGAAATTTCTTGGATCCACACGAATGGATGCTGCATCCTCACATTTTCTCACAACTAACAAAGACATGGGGAAGACCGGACGTAGATCTCTGCTTCCCACTTAAATCATCACCTGGAAAAGTTCTGCACAAGGACCCACCATCCTCTAGCCTGGAAAACGGATGCTCTCTCCTTCAGCTGGAATTCCCTAAAAATTTATGCATTCCCTCCTCTACCTCTGCTGACCAAGGTGATACTGAAGATCAAAGCAGAACAACCAACAGGCATTTTGATAGCTCCAGACTGGCCAAGGCAACACTGGTACCCACCGCTGTTGAGCATAACTTGGACCAGACCGTGGCCTCTGACCCTATGGCCCCTGCTTCTAACACAACACAATTACAGGACTGTCCATCAAAACCTGAAAGCATTGCATTTGACAGCCTGGAGGTTACCATAACTCCTGCAGCTAACTCTCTTTCCAAAATGGTGCAAGAGATCTTACTGGAAGCACGCAGACCTTCCACCAGAAAAACCTACTCCGCCTAGTGGAAGAGATTCAGCATCTGGAATGCCAACAGGGGTCAGGGCACAACATTACTGAGTATACCTCAGATATTAGAGTACTTGGCAGAAATGTTTCACACTGGACTCTCATACTCTTCTATAAAGATTCACGCCTCAGCAATCTCAGCAAAATGCAATTGTGACCCACCACTATTTTCACATCCTTTGCTAAGACAGTTCCTAAGAGGGATAAAGAATATCAAACCTCCCAGAAAACAGCCAGTACCTGCATGGGACCTCAATTTTGTTTTGGAAAAATTAACTCTTCCTCCTTTTGAGCCAGCAGCAACTTCAGAAATGCAATTTCTATAATGGAAAACTGTCTTTCTATTGGCAGTTACATCTGCAAGATGAGTCTCGGAGATACAGGCACTCATGGCAGTGCCTCCCTTCCTCATTTTTCATCAGGACAGAGTTTCTCTAAGAACCAATCCTACATTCCTGCCAAAAGTTATTTCCAGGGTGTCTCTAAATCAAGCTATTCACCTGCCTACTTTCTTCCCCAATCCTCAAAATAGGGGGGAAAAACTGCTGCATACTTTGGACATACACAGGCAACTACACTACTACTTGGACAGAACTAAGGCCACCAGAAAGTCTGACCAACTGTTTGTGGCCTATGCTGCTGGAGTACAAGGAAAAGCAATCTCCAAATAAGCAATTTCAAAATGGATTGGACACTGCATCAGATACTGCTACTCTTTCCATGGAAAAGGTGTGCCAGCCAATATTAGGCCACATTACACCAGAGCTATAGCCACATCCACAGCTTTCCTAAGAGGAGTGGCAACAAAGGACATTTTAGAGGCTGCTACATGGAGCTCCGTGCATACATTTACCAAGCACTACAACCTGCCCTTATACTCCAGATCCCGAGCAGGCTTTGCTTCGGCAGTCCTGCAGGGCATTTTAGCTACACCATCCCTCTCGTAGTTTCATCCACCCCCAGCTTTGCTATGGTATTCAACCCATATGTTATGACTGCAGTTGCATTCTTGAAGGACATAGTACAGTTTTGTTCCTACCATAATTGTAGATGTCGGATAGATATGCAACTGCAGTTGGATTTTCCCACCCTCCTACCCCTCTGCAACTTTCTTATGGGTCCCTACCCCTATTCCTATTAGCTGGGGGTATCTCCTATGGTGTATCTGTTTATTACTGTTGTGCATGTCTGGAATTTTTTTATCCATTCACCAAATTTAGTCTTCCTAGGAGGGCACCTGGGGCAAGAAACACTGAAGAAGATGGCGTCGGCCGATGCCTTTATACTCCAGCCGTTCTGACGTCGAGGAGGCGACACCAGCCGACGCCGGACCCAGACTTTGGAATTCGGCCGACCGAGGGCTGCCTGAGGCAGGACAAACCCATATGTTATGACTGCAGTTGCATATCTATCGGACATGTACATTTATGGTATGTACAAAACTGTACTTAATGGTGAGTACCTAACTTCTTATTTTCTACTCAGTGCCTTGGCAGGAATAATCTTATTTTGAAAGGTTTGTTCCTGCCATCCTGTGCTGTCCCTTAAGCAACAGGGGCTCAACACCCCCCTTTCCAAATCATCTAGATCTGCCTCTAAGAGCAGGAAGCATTCTCCTGTGAGGTCCTCTTCCAAGTTACTAGAAAAGGTGCCAGGGTCCTTCTAGCTATCCCTGCTTGCACCAGCATCTTTAACGCTCTTCCTCTGCTCCATGCCTTATTTACTTCCTCTAGTTCGAGCAGATTGGATCAGAGGTCTCGCTGTGTCTGTACTTCTGGCTCATCGTCTACCACTCCTGCTCAGAAATCCAAGGAAATCTTCCTGCCCTCCCTCTTGCATATCCTGCAGATCTTTTTGAAGCCTCTCTGAGAAAGATATGGATCAGATCCTGATGGGGGGATGGGGTTTGTCCGCTCTGTTCCCTTCTGGATCTAAGGCTGTCCCCTTTCTGTCCCATGACTTTCTCTGATCTGGGCCTCTGTTTAAAGTCCAGTTCTGTTAGTCTCAGGTGCCAAGGTGTTTGGGCAGTTCCCTGACTAGCTTGGCTCAGACTGCTTGGGACTGAGTGAGTGAGCAGTATCCTCAACATCTGTGTTCTTGGGAGTTGAATTCCACTACTTTTTTCAGAGCAATTGCTTTGTTTTGGAACTCTGGCATTTGTTAGCTCTGCTCTGACACGTCTTTTGGAACTGGGTGGGGGGGATTGGTGGAAATGTCTTATCCAGTAGTTTTGGCTCAAGAGGGGTTGCTTCAAAGAATTTGGCCACTTTTGGCTTTCAAAGTGGTGGAGAGGGCCCTCTCCTGTTCAGGAGACCCTGGGCTCTCATTTATTTGGATCCTATCCATACCCCTTTTGGATTGGTGCTTGAGGTCTCAAGTCTAACGTGGATAACAAGCTCTGGAACGTGTCCCTTCACTTGATATGTGGAACCCCAATGCTCTTCTGACACCTCCCTGGAACATCTCACTGAGGAGGTTCCTTGGAGACTTCAGAATAACGCACACAGATCCCTGATGAATGTTACCACTGACATCTACTTTGAGGAAGGTGAAGGGTCCCAAAGATCGCCAACGGAAGTAATCTTCTTTGGAGACGTTTTATAAATTCCTAGTTGGTTGGTCTGTCCAAAGTCCTTCAGAGGTGCTGTTGAAGACTTTTGGGCCTGGCCCATCTTGCATCCTGGATGTCCCCACTGCTTGACCCACTCATTGAGTTGATGTTTTGTAGGGTATAGAAGGAACTGGATATAGAACCATACCAAAATGCGCCAAGTTCCCCCTTGACAAGACCACCTAGACCAATGGTTTCCCCGTGGATGCCATGGTTGTTGACGGCCACCAAAAAGGGGCTAGCCCAAGAAAGCGCCACACAGGCTTTGGACAGATTTGGCAAAAGTCTCCCATCGTTAATTTGAGGGCGTTAAAGTATTCCATTTTGAGAGACTAGAGGGGACCTAGTCAAGGAACTGTAGCTTTGCCCTGGGGTCCATGTCTGCCTAGGAACACGAGACCTTTTCCACCAGATTGGCCACCCATTAATCACTAGCACTACCATGAGGCTTGTATCCCATGCAGAGGAGGGTACCAAAAGGACTGTCCGTTCCGGCATTGATTAGTCATTGCTGTCATTGACTGATATTGTTTGGACCTACAGTTCGACGCCCTCTCCCGCAGCGAGAAGATGGGAAAACCCCTTCTGCCATTGGAGTTTTTTTTCTACTCCACAAAGGTACTTTTCCAGGAACCAGCGTGGCAGTAAAAAAATGTGGTTCAAGAAATTTTTTTTTCAGGGCTCAAGGAGATTTCCCCTTCTGCCATTGGGGGGAAATCAGAATGTTCGACGCTGCTCACGGGGTTGTGGGGGGTCTGGCAAAACCAAGGGTCTTGGGAACCTTTCTCTGACAGACCCAACACACACTCCTGAGTAGTTGCCCAACTGCTTTCCCCTGGAGGCAGTGGGGGGGGGGGTGTTGATCCCCATTGCTCCTTTGTTTGGTCTCTGATTTGCCCTCCAGTGACACTGCACCAGTCTCTGGATCTACTTTCTCTCCCATCAGGGCACCCTCGCCCAGACATTCAGGGACTGAAACTAGATGGTTTCTTCAATTCCAGTGATGGCTAGACACCCCAGGCTGTACTCCCCAGTTGAGAAAATATTGGTATCTGTCCATAAATCCTCAACCACAAAACAAATGGAAGATTATCTATTGGTACAACAAACAAAAACATCTTTCACAGCCTCTGTCTTGGTAGTTGTAGATGTTTTTGTTTTTTTCAATAATGGAATAATGGAGCTAGTTACTCCAAAGTACAGCTAGCAGCCATCTCCAGTTGTCATTTTGGGCAAGATTATTTTCTGGCTTCATCCAAGCTCTCAAGTGTTTTTTAGGGGTGCCTTTCTAATTCAACTATTAAAGATTCTACTCTGAGACTAGACCAGAATTTTACAAGCTTTATTCCCCCCGCCCCCGAACCAGCAGCTATTGTAGATTTAAATTTTCTTTCTTGCAAGATGTTCCTGGTAGC
>NC_056747.1:783464112-783472382 GCF_019279795.1 Protopterus annectens
TTCTATTAATTTTCACATCTAAATAAGAGATTTCTACCCTAGAAAAATTCATAGTGAACTTAAGGTAACTCGTAACACTATTAACTTTCTCTTCAAACTGTATTAATGAGGATTCATTTCCCTTCCAAATAAGGAAGAGATCATCCACAAAACGCCTATAATACCCAACATTATTCCTAAAATCATCTATCTGGAATAGAACTTCTTGTTCCCAGTCTGCCATCACTAGATTGGCGTAGCTATTGGCACATGAAGTGCCCATAGCTACGCCATCCTTCTGTATATACATATCCTCTCCAAAGAGAAATATGTTATCAAGCACTACCTCAATAAGGAGAGTCAGTATGTCTATAAAAGTTTCATCATAGCTACTATTTTTCTTTAAATAATTCTGGCATCTAACTATACCTCCCACATTAGGAATAACTGTAAATAGGCTAACTACATCTAGTGTTACTAAAATAAATTCTTCTAAGTCATCTACTATAGGTTATTAGAAAGAGGGTATAATTTTAATGATATAAATAAGTATATCAAAGAAATGGAGACGCACAGAGATGGAAAAGCAAAACCATATTTCTCCGAATGGAATAGCCAGTTGAGACAAAATCAGAAGGTTACACAAGAAGTACTTAGAATGTATTATTCTTTACAAGAGATGTAAGTAAGATAACTGACATCATTAAACAGCACTGGCAAGTGTTAAGCCTAGATGAAGATCTATATGAGTTAGTAGGAGAGACCCCTAGGTTCACTTTTAAAAACAAACAGAATTTGAAAATGAAATTGTGTAATAAACCATTAGTCCAAAGGCCAATAGTGAATATGGATGATAGGAATACGGTTACATGTGGTCAATGTAACAGTAGATGTTAGATCGGTTTTTCATCATCCAGTTACAGGTAAATATACTTTTAAAACTCATGCAAAATGTACGAAGTACAAATGTCTTGCCGATGCGTTTCCTGTGCAAGTTTCTCGTGAAACATGTAGACAGCTCAGGAACGATACGAAACATATATATGCAATTAGGACAGTGAAAATAAGCGAAGCATATTAAACAAATGGGAGCAGAGCATGACTTGCTTTAGTGTTATACAAGAAATAAAACCTAGTATGAGAGGACTTAGATGCATATCTGTTAGAATTTGAACTTAAATGGATTATTAGGTTAAGGGCAGATGGAACCCCTGGTATGAATGATAGAATTCAAATGAAGCCCATACTTAAAAACAAAAGAATATACAGACCATAAGACTTGTAGGTTTATATTGTGCATATTCTGTTTGGCTTGAAAGGTTTTAAAAGAGTTATTTATCTCTATTTTAATTTTAAATACATTTTTTAAATTGTTTTAGGACTTTTAAAGTATTGAATAAATTATTTAAATGGGTGTGATGTAATTTTACAAGAGTGTTATGAGAACCAATGATATTTGAATGAAGTGTATTTATATACTATCTGTTGTAATGGCACATTGTAGTTTGATAAAGCCGAGAAGGTGAAAATACTGGCCACGTTATTAAATAAAGGATTATTTCTTTCACTGGAGTATCATTTTCGCTTGGAGTGGAATTTAGGAGCCTGGAAGTATACAGCCTTTGTCTTTACCTGCATGTGGTTATTCTATGTACTGATATATATATATATATATATATATATATATATATATATATATATATATGTATATATATATATATGTACATATATATATATATATATATGTATATATATATATATGTATATATGTATATATGTATATATATATATATATGTATATATATATATATGTATATATATGTATATGTATATATATATATATATATATATATATATATATATATATGTATATATATATATATATATATGTATATATATATATATATGTGTATATATGTATATATATATATATATGTGTATATATGTATATATATATATATATATGTATATGTATATATATATATGTATATATGTATATATATATATATATATATGTATATATATATATATTATTATTATTATTATTGTAAAAAATAAAATTGTAAAATAGTTTTAAAAAAAATGACAAAATAATATATAATTTTTATATTAATTATGTAAAATTTTATATATATATTAAAAAAAATATTTGTGAAAAATTATGATATTATTAAAATTTATTATGTTTATATAAACATATATATAAAAATAAAAAATAAAAAAATAATATTTTTGTTTTTATAAAAAAAAATATATATGTATAAAAACACATAAAATATATATAAAAATGTTATTTTTATATTATAAAATAAAAGGTTTTAAAAATAAAAAATAATTAAAAATAAAAATAACATTTAAAAAATAAAAATACAAATTTTATATATTAAAAATTTTATGTAAAAATATAAAATATATAAAACACAATATATTATTTTTATTAAAAATAATAATTTTTACACATAAAATAGCACATATTATTATATATAAAACATAAAAATAATATTATATAATAAAATATATTTTGTTAAATAAAACCATAATATTGTAAATAATTATAATAAAAATAAAATTTTTAAAAAATATAATATGGAAGTATAAATATATGTTTTAAAAAAAATTTATTAGCACAAATAAAATAATTAAAATATAGCACAAAATGCAAATATATTATTTAAACACATAAAAAAAACACATTATTTTTACCCAAATAGTTATTATTATATATATATAAAAAAGGGACAAATTATAGCAAAAAACATAATATAAAATAAGAAAAAAAATAATACACACAAAAACATATTAAAATACGCACACATAAAAATGAAACAAATAAATAGCAATAAAATGCACATTATTATATATAATGCCTTTTTATTAAAACAAAATTTTTAATAATATTATATGCAATTTTTAATAGATAAAATATATACAACACTTTTTATTTTGTATATTAAAAAAAATAATTTATTAATAATTTTTATAATAAAATTATTAATAGCATTTTTGTTTCATAAAATGTAAAAATAAAAAAATAATTTAAAATTATTTCGAACAAAATAATAAATAACACAAGATTTAAAAATAATAATATTTTATAATGCACATATGCAAAAAATAACCCCAATTAAAACATGTTTAAAATTAAAAATACCCCAACAAAAAGTTAATAATATAGGGAAAAAATATAGCCAAAAAAATATTAAAATGATTTATATAATGAATAAAAATATATTTTTAGCAATAAATAAAATTTTGTATATTATGTATTATGTATAGTATGTATAAAAATTTTATGTTTTATTTATATGTATTATATTATGTATATTTTTATATTTGTATATTATGTATATGTATTAAAAATTATGTATATTTATATGTATTATATATGTATATTTTGTATATTATTGTATATGTTAAAAATATGTATATATGTATTATAATATTATTTATTTTATTGTTATTTGTTATATTTTGTATTTTGGATTTTATTGTTTATTTGTTATTTTTGTTATTATGTTTTTATTTGTTATTATGGTTTATTATTTGTTAAATTTTTTTGATTTTTATGTTTTGGTTTGTATGTTTTATTGTATTTGTGTATTTTTTTGTTATTATTGTTATGTTTTTGTTTATTTTATTTTTGTGTTATTTGTTTTGTTTGTTTTAATGTTTTATATATATATATATATTGTGTATATTTTTATATATGTTTTATATATTATATTATGTTGTATTATTATATTATAATATTGTTTTTATTATAATATGTGCTATAAAGTAATTTTTATTATATGTTTGACTAATTTTTATATGGTATATAAAATTTTTAAAATTATATGGTTTTATATTATAATTATTTGTATATTATTATAATATGTTGTATTATATTATAATATATGTTTGTATTTTATTATTATTATATTGTATTTTTAAAATTTTTATTATTATGTGTATTTTAATTTTTAAAATTGGGATTATTTATTTATTTGATGGTTTTGTGTGTTATTTTTTTTATGATTTGTTGTGTGTATATTTTTTTATTTGAAATTTTTATGTATGTGTGTGTATTTAAAATTTATGTGGGTTTTTTGTTTTTGTTTGTTGTTTTTGTTTTTGTTGTTTGTTGTTTGTTGTTTTGTGTTTGGTTTGTTTTGTTTTTGTTTTGTTTTTGTTTTTGTTTTTGTTTTTGTTTTTTTTTTTCTCTTTTTTTTTTTTTTGTTTTTTGTTTTTTTTTTTTTCCCCCCTTTTTTTGTTCTTTTTTTTTTGTGTTTTTTTTTTTTTGTGTTTTTTTTTTTTTTGTTGTTTTTTTTGTTTTTTTTTTGTTGTTTTTTTTTTGTTTGTTTTTTTTTTTTGTTTTTTTTTTTGTTTTTTTTTTTTTTGTTTTTTTTTTTGTTTTTTTTTTTTGTGTTTTTTGTTGTTTTTTTTTTTTGTTTTTTGTTGTTTTTTTTTTTCTTTTTTTTTTTTTTTTTTCTTGTGTCCTTTTTCCTGTCTCTCCCCTCTGTCCTCCCTCCCTGTCCCCTCCCTCTCTGTCTCCCCCTCCTCTGTCTCCCCTGTTTCTCTGTTTTTTCCCTGCCCCTGTCTCTCTCCTCCCGTCTCTCCCCTCTCTGTTTTCTTTTCCCTTTTCTCTGTCTCTTGTCTCCCCTTTTCTGTCCTCCTGTCTCTCCCCTCTGTTTTCCTTTTCTCTCCCCCTGTTTTCTCCCCCTGTTTTTCCCTGTCTCTGTTTTCCCCCTCTGTCTCTCCTGTCTCTTTTCCCCCTGTCTCCTCCCCCCGGGCCTCCGCCGTTCTCCCTCCTTTTCCTTTCCCGGGGTTTTGCCTGGCCTCCCCCCCTGGCTCCCCCGGGGGCTCTCCCCGCCTGTTTCCCCCCCCTGGTTTGCCCCGCCCCCTTTGCCTTTTCCCTCCCGTTCCCCCGTTTTTTTTTTTTTTTTTTTTTTTTTTTTTTCTTTTTTTTTTTTTTTTTTTTTTTTTTTTTTTTTTGTTTTTTTTTTTTTTTTTTTTTTTTTTTTTTTTTTTTTTTTTTTTTTTTTTTTTTTTTTTTTTTTTTTTTTTTTTTTTTTTTTTTTTTTTTTTTTTTTTTTTTAAAAAAAAAAAAAAAAAAAAAAAAAAAAAAAAAAAAACAAAAATTGGGGTCCCGGGTTTCCCAACAAATTGGCTAAAGTATTGGGTTTGGGTTTCCCCCTTCCAAAGGGGAAAAAAAACCCCAAAAAAATTTGGGTTTTTGGTCCCGGCCCCTTGGGGATTTGGAAAAAATTTGGGTTGGGGCAAGGCCAACCCTTTTTCTCTCTCTCTGTCTCTCTCTTTTTGTTTTCTCTCTCTGTCTGTCTCTCTTCTTTTTTCTCTCTCTGTCTGTCTCTCTCTCCTGTTTTCTCTCTCTTTTGTCTTCTCTCTTTTCCCCTTCTTTTCTGTCTCTTTTTCTGTCTCTTTTCTCTGTCTCTCTCTCTGTCTTCTCTTCTCTTTCTGTCTCTCTTTTTGTTTTTCTCTCTTTCTTCCCTCTGTCTCTCTCTCTCTCTCTGCCCTCTCTGTCTCTCTCTGTCTCTCTCTGTCTCCTCTGTCTCTCTTTTCTTCTCTCTTCTCTGTCTCTCTTTTCTCCTTTTTTTGTCCTCTTTTCCCTCTCTGTCTCCTGCCCTCTCTGTCTCTTTTCTCCCTCTGTCTTTTTGTCCCCCTGTCTCTCTCCTTTGTCTCTGTCTCTCTCTGTCTCTCTCTGTCTCCTCTCTGTCTCTTTTGTCTTTTGTCCTTTTCTTTTGTCTCCTCGGTCCCCAAAGCAAGTACGTATGACTCCATCATTGTCCATGCTTGTAAATCCCTGAAAACCCCTGGACTCATGAAAAAACTCTGACCATGTAGCCCAGGCTGGTATGACCCTGACCTTGAGTAGCATCTTGCCCTCCCCAAAGAATGATGCCACAGTAAAAAGGGCAAAATGATCAGTTTCCTTTGCTAAAGTATTGGTGTCATTCAAAGGGGACCCAGTGTCTGTCAGCCTGGGATGCCCTTTACATTGTTTCCCTTGCCCCTGTCACCCTTAGGCTTTCGTATACTGGCCAAGGCTCTTGCCACCCACCTTTTTTAGGCAAGGCTCAAAGGACAAACCCACCTCCATAGACAACCCAAGGATAAAAAAACTAAAGGTAATGCTACTCAATAGAAGTCTAAACCTCAAGATGCACGCCTCCAGGCTCTCCTCAGTATGGAGAAAATGATGTCTGTGCAGTAACAGAAACCTTTCAAGGCTCCTAGAGCACCCCAGCACTACCAGGTTATAACTCATACCATGCGCCCCAAAACTGGACCGCACAAAAGGAGGGGGGATCTTTTTTCAAAGATACCTACACCTCCAGGTTTGTGGCACTGCAGAAGCATCGGAAACCCTCCATGTGCAACTAACAGCCAAAACTGCCTTTGTTTGTAGCCTGCTAAGAACACCCCCCCTATTACAGGAACCCCACTTGGGATTCCCGAGAACACTGGAGAATATGAAGGTCTCTCCAAAACAGTTATTGGGTGACTTCAACTAAAAAATTGACTGGGAAAACTACTCAAGCCCAAACACCCTCCCCGGTTCCTTGAAATCCCCAAAGGAACAACTGGTCACCACTCCCACAAGAGGGAACAACATATTGGACCTGGTCATCACCAACATGGGGACTCTTTTTCACACCAGAGGTAAACCCTTCATTGGTAAGATCAGACCATAAACAAATTTCCCTGGACATCCATATCCCCGCCCCCCAGCCAAGGAAATCACTGTAAAGAATTTCTCAAAAGCCAACTTTGCACTTCTCAAGACTGAGGTGGAATCCTTCAAAGCCCCTGGGCCAGAGGATAATACAGCCCAATCCGCAGAATCCTTTACAAATGCATTCTATGAGCACCTGCAGGAATGCATGGATCATGCTATCCCAAATAAAACCAAGACTCACTCCTCCAAAAACAGGAGCCCTTGGTGGCCCCCGGGCTATAAATAAGCTATACAACAGAAGGAGGAAGCTACTACATGACAGAGCAAAATCCCAAAAAAGGGAAGGCATCTCTGATCAGTATTAGCAAGAAACTTCGATCCCTCATAAAATCATCAAAGGCCAGTTCCGGAAGAAGGACCGCCCTAGACACTAAAGATAATCACAAGGCCTTTTTTTAGTTATGTAAGGAACATGGGGGAAACTCCCAGATATGCTCTGAATTGTTGCATAACGTACAAAATATACCAAACCTACAGACATAGGCAACATCCTGGCAGACAGATTCAGCCCCAAACCCCCCTCTTCCCCCCAAAGGAGCAAATGCCTATGCCAACTGAATGTAACCTCCCTGACATCACAGATGCACAGGTGAAAGCTGCCCCCTCCAAAGCAAAAAACAGCATCTATGGGACCAGACGGTGTCCCAGGCTGTGTCTTACATGAGCTCCAAGAAGAACTGAACCCTCACATTAAGTCACTGTTCAAACTTAGCCTTACTACAGGATATGTACCCAAAGAATGGCCGCTACAGTGGTCCCATTCCACAAAGGTGGTGCCACAGTGGACCCCCGAAACTATCGCCCCATAAGCCTGACTAGTCTGGTCTGTAAAGCTATGGGCGTATTATCATGGAACTCATAAACAAAGACATTGGGAGCCTCCAGACACTGGACCCTACCCAAAATTTTGGTTTTTAAAGGGGAGATCTTGCCTCTTAAACCTAGTTGATTTCTTTGAAACAGTTACCAAAGCCATAGATGAGGGCAAGGTAGTCCACACAGCCTACCTGGACCTCGAAAAACCTTTTACACAATACCCCACTGGCATCATAAATAAGCTTACCAGCTTAAATATCAACCCCTATATCACAAGATGGGTTGCAAACTGGCTCAGAGATAGAACCCACATGGTCAGAATTGCAGGTGCCATGTCCGAATCCAAACCAGTTACAAGTGGCTCCCACAGGGCTCAGTTCTGGGACCTCTCTTGTTCAATATATACTTTCTGAGGTTCAGGCTAACATGGGGGATTATGGCTGACAAAGTTCGCAGATGACTGCAAACTGGGGCCATAATCGAATCCCAGCTGACACAAGCATCCTCCAAAAGGGTCTCACAAAAGGATGCTTGGGGCCAGAGCCATGGCCTCAAGCTAAATGCTAAAAGTGCATAGTCATCCCCTTTGGGAAAAAAAAGGTGCCCACAAATTACCACATAGGTGGTAATCCATTTTGGAAGAAGTAATTAGAGATTTGGGGGCCAACGGGTAGTAATCTCTCCTTTGATAATAAAGTTTCCAAAGTGGTTAGAAAGACCTTCTATATAGCCCACCTTA
>NC_056747.1:783475382-783480382 GCF_019279795.1 Protopterus annectens
ATCCTGGCAGACAGATTCAGCGCCAACTCCCCTTTCCCCCAAAGGAGCAAATGTTTTTCCTAACTGAATGCAACCTCCCTGGCATCACAGATGCACAGGTGAAAGCTGCCCTCTCCAAAGCAAAAAAACAGCATCTATGGGACCAGATGGTGTCCCAGGCTGTGTCTTACTCTAGCTCCAAGAAGAACTGAACCCTCTCATTAAGTCACTGTTCAAACTTAGCCTTGCTACAGGATATGTACCCAAAGAATGGCGTACTGCTGCAGTAGTCCCATTCCACAAAGGTGGTGCCACAGTGGACCCCAGAAACTATCGCCCCATAAGCCTGACTAGTCTGGTCTGTGAAGCTATGGAGCGTATTGTGGAACTCGTAAACAAAGACATTGGGAGCCTCCAGACACTGGACCCTACCAAATTTTGCTTTAAGGGCAGATCTTGCCTCTTAAACCTAGTTGAATTCTTTGAAACAGTTACCAAAGCCATAGATGAGGGCAAGGTAGTCCACACAGCCTACCTGGACCTCGTAAAAGCCTTTGACAAAATACCCCCCTCGGGCATCATTAATATGCTTACCAGCTTAAATATCAACCCTTATATCACAAGATGGGTTGCAAAGTGGCTCAGAGATGGAACCCACATGGTCAGAATTGCAGGTGCCATGTCCGAATCCAAACCAGTTACAAGTGGCGTCCCACAGGGCTCAGTTCTGGGACCTCTCTTGTTCAATATATATTTCTGTGAGGTTCAGGCTAACATGGGGGGATTATGGCTGACAAAGTTCGCAGATGACTGCAAACTGGGGGCCATAATCGAATGCCCAGCTGACAAACATCCTCCAAAAGGGTCTCACCGAGACGGATGCTTGTTGCCAGAGCCATGGCCTCAAGCTAAATGCTAAAAAGTGCATGGTAATCCCCTTTGGGAAAAATAAGGTGCCCACAAATTACCACATAGGTGGTAATCCATTAAGTATGGAAGAAGTAATTGGAGATTTTGGGACCAACGTAGACTGTAATCTCTCCTTTGATAATAACGTTGCCAAAGTGGTTAGAAAGACCTTTTGTATAGCCCACCTTATCACGAAAGGGTTCGTATGTAGATAGATCATTGTGTCCCTTTACTCGTCACTCATGCCCATAATTGAATACATTGCCCCTTTTGAGATGTACCTTACCCGACACCTGCAGCAACTGGAGACCCCAAAAGTACCTCACCAAGAGGATCATGGGCTACAAACAGATGTCCTATACAGCTCGACTAAAGGAATTCCAGCTCTACTCAGTTGCTTACCGCCTACTCAGAGGCGATCTATGCCTGAGGTGCAAAGAAATGTCAAACCCAGAATTAATGGACATGCTCCACCTCAAAAATTCCAAGTCCCTTAGAGCTACATGCTCCAGGGACCTAAACCTCAGCATAAAAATAAATAGGACTTGCTGGAGGGACAGTTTCATTTCCCAGAGGCTCCTCTCACTCTGGAATAGAATCCATTTCGTTAGACATAGACCTTCGCCCACCCATTTCAAGCGAAATCTTGACGCGTGGATGGGAAATCGCAAATTCAGCCCTTGGATCTTTTCTGTGTCCCTGCTAGACAGACGCACAGTAAACTAATCTTAAAAAGTTACCTTCTGTGACCTACTTTAGAGAGACAGGCTAATCTAATAGGGAGGCGGAAGACAAATACACTCTGGCTAGGCTTATAAATGCCTTGGGGCAGATAGCCTAGTATCTACCTATGAACCTGTATATCTATATACATCTCTAGATGTGTCTGTGTACATCTCTCTCTAGATGTGTCTGTGTACATCTCTCTCTAGATGTGTCTGTGCACATCTCTCTCTCTCGATGCGTCTGTGCACATCTCTCTCTCTCGATGCGTCTGTGCACATCTCTCTCTCTCGATGCGTCTGTGCACATCTCTCTCTCTCGATGCGTCTGTGCACATCTCTCTCTCTCTCGATGCGTCTGTGCACATCTCTCTCTCTCTCTCGATGCGTCTGTGCACATCTCTCTCTCTCTCTCTCTCGATGCGTCTGTGCACATCTCTCTCTCGATGCGTCTGTGCACATCTCTCTCTCTCGATGCGTCTGTGCACATCTCTCTCTCGCTCGATGCGTCTGTGCACATCTCTCTCTCTCTCGATGCGTCTGTGCACATCTCTCTCTCTCTCGATGCGTCTGTGCACATCTCTCTCTCGCTCGATGCGTCTGTGCACATCTCTCTCGCTCGATGCGTCTGTGCACATCTCTCTCGCTCGATGCGTCTGTGCACATCTCTCTCTCGCTCGATGCGTCTGTGCACATCTCTCTCTCGCTCGATGCGTCTGTGCACATCTCTCTCTCGCTCGATGCGTCTGTGCACATCTCTCTCGCTCGATGCGTCTGTGCACATCTCTCTCTCTCGATGCGTCTGTGCACATCTCTCTCTCGCTCGATGCGTCTGTGCACATCTCTCTCTCTCTCTCTCTCGCTCGATGCGTCTGTGCACATCTCTCTCGCTCGATGCGTCTGTGCACATCTCTCTCTCGCTCGATGCGTCTGTGCACATCTCTCGCTCGATGCGTCTGTGCACATCTCTCTCTCGCTCGATGCGTCTGTGCACATCTCTCTCTCGCTCGTCTGTGCACATCTCTCTCGCTCGATGCGTCTGTGCACATCTCTCTCTCGCTCGATGCGTCTGTGCACATCTCTCTCTCGCTCGATGCGTCTGTGCACATCTCTCTCTCGCTCGATGCGTCTGTGCACATCTCTCTCTCGCTCGATGCGTCTGTGCACATCTCTCTCTCTCTCTCTCTCGCTCGATGCGTCTGTGCACATCTCTCTCTCTCTCTCGCTCGATGCGTCTGTGCACATCTCTCTCTCTCTCTCGCTCGATGCGTCTGTGCACATCTCTCTCTCTCTCTCTCTCTCGCTCGATGCGTCTGTGCACATCTCTCTCTCTCTCTCTCTCTCGATGCGTCTGTGCACATCTCTCTCTCTCTCTCTCTCTCTCTCTCTCGATGCGTCTGTGCACATCTCTCTCTCTCTCTCTCTCGATGCGTCTGTGCACATCTCTCTCTCTCTCTCTCTCTCGCTCGCTGCATCTTTCTCTCTCTCTCTCTCGCTCGCTGTGCACATCTCTCTCTCTCTCTCTCTCTCTCTCTCTCTCTCTCGATGCGTCTGTGCACATCTCTCTCTCTCTCTCTCTCTCTCTCGATGCGTCTGTGCACATCTCTCTCTCTCTCTCTCTGCGTCTGTGCACTCTCTCTCTCTCTCTCTCTCTCTCTCTCTCTCGATCGTCTGTGCACATCTCTCTCTCTCTCTCTCTCTCTCTCTCTGCGTCTGTGCATCTCTCTCTCTCTCTCTCTTTGCGTCTGTGCATCTCTCTCTCTCTCTCTCTTTGCGTCTGTGCATCTCTCTCTCTCTGCGTCTGTGCACATCTCTCTCTCTCTCTCTCTCTCTCTCTCTCTCTCTCTCTCTCTCTCTCTCTCGATGCGTCTGTGCACATCTCTGTGTGTGTGTGTGTGTGTGTATATATATATATATATATATATATATATATATATATATATATGAGATGCGTGGAGAGGGAGGGAGGGATGCGTGGAGAGAGAGAGATGCGTGTATAGAGAGAGAGAGATGCGTGTATAGAGAGAGAGAGATGCGTGTATAGAGAGAGAGAGATGCGTGTATAGAGAGAGAGAGAGATGCGTGTATAGAGAGAGAGAGAGATGCGTGTATAGAGAGAGAGAGAGAGATGCGTGTAGAGAGAGATGCGTGTAGAGAGAGAGAGATGCGTGAGGGGGGAGAGATGCGTGAGAGGGGAGAGAGATGCGTGTGGGGAGAGATGCGTAGAGGGGGGAGAGATGGTGTAGAGGGGGGAGAGATGCGTGTAGAGGGGAGAGAGATGCGTGGGGGGAGAGAGATGGAGAGAGGAGGAGAGGAGAGATGCGTGTGAGAGAGAGAGAGATGGGAGAGAGGGAGAGATGCATGGAGAGAGAGAGGGAGAGAGAGATGCATGGAGAGAGAGAGATGTGGAGAGAGAGAGGGAGAGATGTGGAGAGAGAGGGAGAGATGTGGAGAGAGAGGGAGAGATGTGGAGAGAGAGGGAGAGATGTGGAGAGAGAGGGAGAGATGCATGGAGAGAGAGGGAGAGATGCATGGAGAGAGAGAGGGAGAGATGCATGGAGAGAGAGAGGGAGAAAGATGCATGGAGAGAGAGAGGGAGAAAGATGCATGGAGAGAGAGGGACAGAGATGCATGGAGAGAGAGGGACAGAGATGCATGGAGAGAGAGGGACAGAGATGCATGGAGAGAGAGGGACAGAGATGCATGGAGAGAGGGCCAGAGATGCATGGAGAGAGAGGACAGAGATGCATGGAGAGAGGGACAGAGATGCATGGAGAGAGAGGGACAGAGATGCATGGAGAGAGAGGGACAGAGATGCATGGAGAGAGAGGGACAGAGATGCATGGAGAGAGGGACAGAGATGCATGGAGGGAGGGACAGAGATGCATGGAGAGGGAGGGACAGAGATGCATGGAGAGGGAGGGAGAGAGATGCATGGAGAGGGAGGGAGAGAGATGCATGGAGAGGGAGAGGGAGAGAGGCATGGAGAGGGAGAGGGAGAGAGATGCATGGAGAGGGAGAGAGATGCATGGAGAGGGAGAGAGATGCATGGAGAGGGAGAGAGATGCATGGAGAGGGAGAGGGAGAGAGATGCATGGAGAGGGAGAGGGATGCATGGAGAGGGAGAGGGAGAGAGATGCATGGAGAGGGAGAGAGATGCATGGAGAGGGAGAGGGAGAGATGCATGGAGAGGGAGAGGGAGAGAGATGCATGGAGAGGGAGAGGGAGAGAGATGCATGGGGAGGGAGAGGGAGAGAGATGCATGGGGAGGGGGAGGGAGAGATGCATGGGGAGGGAGAGGGATGCATGGGGAGGGGGAGGGAGAGGGATGCATGGGGAGGGGGAGGGAGAGGGATGCATGGAGAGGGAGAGGGATGCATGGAGAGGGAG